>NC_133458.1:60743926-61052676 GCF_048565385.1 Saimiri boliviensis
GTTACAGCAGTGTTGTTTTGTTTAAAAAGCCTTCATGAGATACAATTCACATACCATATAAATCACACATTTAAAATATACAATTCAGTGGTTTTAACATATTTAAATATACATGCAACTATCCACCCCTACAATTATTTTAAAAACACTTCATTGCCGGGCGCGGTGGCTCAACCCTGTAATCCCAGCACTTTAGGAGGCCGAGGCGGGTGGATCACGAGGTCAAAAGATCGAGACCATCCTGGTCAACATGGTGAAACCCCGTCTCTACTTAAAAAATACAAAAAATTAGCTGAGCATGGTGGCATGTGCCTGTAATCCCAGCTACTCAGGAGGCCGAGGCAGAATTGCCTGAACCCAGGAGGTGGAGGTTGCGGTGAGCGGAGATCACGCCACTGCACTCCAGCCTGGGTAACAAGAGCGAAACTCCGTCTCAAAAGAAAAAAAAAAAACCACTTCATTACTTCACAAAGAAACTCCATATCCCTTATATATCAACCTGCTGTTCCACCACTACCAACCATCCCTAAGCAATGACTAATCTACCTTCAACCTCTATAGAGTTACCTATACTACAAATTTGTTTCTTCTTTTTTAAAAATACTTTAAGTTCTGGAATACATGTGCAGAACGTTCAGGTTTGTTACATAAGTATACACGTGCCATGGTGGTTTGCTGTACCCATCAACCTATCATCTACATTAGGTATTTCTCCTAATGCTATTCCTTCCCTAGCCCCTAACCCCCAACAGGCCCCAGTGTGTGATGTTCCCCTCCCTGTGTCCATGTGTTCTCATTGTTCAACTTCCACTTATGAATGAAAATATGTGATGTTTTGTTTTCTGTTCTTGTGCTAGTTTGCTGAGAATGATGGTTTCTACCTTCATCCATATCCCTGCAAAGGACAGGAACTCATGCATTTTTATGGCTGAATAGTATTCCATGGTATATATATGCCACATTTTCTTTATTCAGTCTATCATTGATGGATGTTTGGGTTGGTTTCGGGTCTTTAGTATTGTGAACAGTGCTGTAATAAACATACATGTGCATGTGTCTTTATAGTAGAATGATTTATAATCCTTTGGATATATATTCAGTAAGGGGATTGCTGGGTCAAATGATTTTTCTGGTTCTAAATCCTTGAGCAATTGCCACACTGTCTTCCAAAGTGGTTGAAGTAATTTATAGTCCCACCAATAGTGTAAAAGCATTCCTATTTCTTCACATCTTCTACAGCATCATTATTTCCTGACTTTTCAATGATCGTCACTCTAAATGGCATGAGATGGTATCTCATTATGGTTTTGAATTGCATTTCTCTAATTACCTGTGATGATGAGCTTGTTTTCGTATGTTTTTTGGGCATATAAATGTCTTCTTTTGAGAGGTGTCTGTTCATATCCTTCACCCACTTTGTAGGTTGTTTTATTCTTTAAAATTTGTTTAAAATTTATGCTTTAAAATTCTTTAAAATTTGTGATACGGTTGTTTCATTCTTTAAAAATGTTTAAAAACCATTCTGTAGGTTGCCTGTTCACTCAGATGATAGTTTCTTTTGCTGTGCAGAAGCTCTTTAGTTTAATTAGATCCCATTTGTCAATTTTGGGTTTTGTTGCCATTGCTTTTGGTGTTTTAGTCATGAAGTCTTTGTCCATGCCTATGTACTGAATGGTATTGCCTAAATTGTCTTCTAGGGTTTTTATAGTTTTAGGTCCTATGTTTAAGTCTTTAATCCATCTTGAGTTAATTTCTGTATAAAGTGTAAGGAAGGGGTCTAATTGCTGTTTTCTGCATATGGCTAGCCAGTTTTCCCAACACCATTTATTAAATAGAGAATCCTTTCCCTATTGTTTTTGATAACATTTGTAATTGGGAAAAAAGATATTAAATTTTTAAAAGGAACTAAAACCTTTGGTTAAGAAGGTTAAGTCAATCGTTTCCCAATATTTACAGCAAAACATTTTGACTGACTACGCAAACAAAAGAAGAAGAAGAGAAGGGAATGATCAGCAAGATGCAGAATAAATAGCTATTTCTGCTTCTAGAATTCACTTAATAAACTCAGTGAGCTACTGGACAGTGTGTAAACTATAGTAACTCCCCTTACCCCAGTGACCACCCACTGCCTGGTTTAGCTGCCCAGAAGAGACTGCAAGAGTACTTCTGCCCAGAAAGCATGAGCCTTAGAAAGAACCTAAAAACTGCAGACAGTGATGACTCAGTGTTTATAAAGTAAAATATGTGATAAGTTTAAATTATTTCTTCAAAATCCTTTAAGCATGATTTACCTCCTGGATTAAATCTGTATCAATTGACTACCTAGGCGCTTTTATAGTTTATATTTTATGTTTATATTTTCAATATGAAGCATTCTGCTTTGTGTTGGGCAGTATAAAGAAGTCATTCTCTTGTCACCATCCAATAAATAAATACATGCATAAACAAATAATCATTCATACTATCAACCTTTATTGCTTCAAGATAAAAACTGGCATATGTGGTCTCCTTTCCAGTAAATGACAAACATAATGAATGCTTAACAAATATATTTAAAAACAGCTTTCCCATGTTAATGTTTTTCCTCAATTCTCTGCTTTCTCTTCAAATAACTTTTAGCTTGTCCTTTAAAATGGCTGTTAATAATTTATCTGAGGGAAAGTAGATAAATCAAAAGTATATAAAGTAGATTTTAAAAAGTACTTTCTTAAAAAATAGAATTTTTTAAGAAAGTACTTCAAATTCTTGACCATGCCACTCTGACAAATTAAAAGCACATATACTCTCTTCAGCCCTCATGTGTGAATATTGCATGCCCAGCACGTAAATATAGCTAAAGAGAACTGGAAGAAAAGCAGCCTTTTTCTTGGAGGCTGTGGCATGTGGTCAAGAAAATAATTTCATCATAAACCGAGTATTCACTTGTCTTTTTGTGAGAGTCAGCAGATACACATTTAGGTTCCTCTACAATGTGTCTCTTTTCTGCCTAGTGATAAAACCTGCTTTTTTTTTTAAGTCCTGTTATTTTTGAGTTAAAATTTTTTTTCTGACACGTTTCAATAAACAGCACGTCAGTGATTGTTTATAGCGTTAAAAGGTTTTCTGTAAGCATACCACCTAAAACAATTCCACTCTTTGATTAAGCGCGCTCTCTCTCTCTCGCTCTCTCTCTCTCTCTCTCTCTCTCTCCTTTTTAAAATTACACCGTGTGTGTTAGTAGGAGGGTCTCTACCTAGGAGAAACTACAAAAATGTTCTTTAAGACTTAATAATCCAGTGTTCACACTATGAGGGAGTGTAAGGCTTCAAGGAACAGGAAATGTGCGCTCCTCAGAGACGCTTCTTCCCCCATGGCATGATCTGGGTCAGTGGAAAGCTACTTTTGACTAGATGTCTATGACCAAGTTCTAACCTCATGAGGAATAACAGTCATGGGTGTGTCTAGGCTTGGCAAATCATATGCAATATTTCATGCAGTTCAACTTTTCACTTCCCTGTTTCAGAAGAATAAAGTGCTTCTCTGCACTCCACTGGATTGCCAGTCCTCTGGCTCCTCAAGAGAGCCATGTTCCTGCCCTAGCTACTGTATCTGAAGATTGCCCAGAATCTAAAGGATCTCTCAAGTCATTCTTCAAACCCACCCCTCCGCTTGTACTGACCCCTCTACACTGAAACACTTTTAGATTAACTTCAAGTTGACAGTTTTTGTTCTGAGAATAGCAATTAAGACCATGATGGAAAGGAAATTAGTAAGGAGGAGATCTGTGCTGGTCACAGTCTCTCTCTCTTACATAGATAGATAGATAGATAGATAGATAGATAGATAGATAGACAGACAGACAAACTTTTTGTCAATATTACAGGTAAAATAAATACATCTAAGTTTCCTCTTCCCTGATGTGATGGGTTAAGATATAATTTTCATATACACAAGTTTCAATAAATAGTATGTCAACTATTATTTATGGTGCTAAAAATTGTTCATTGGGAATGCCACCTATTTTTTAAAGCAATAAATAAATAAATAAAACCAAATACTCTATGATACTTAAAAGAACCATGATTCTGGGTATTACGTCATGTAATATGCAAAATTAGCAATGCATCTGAGTCTGAGTCTTAAATATGTCATCTTGAGAAAGTTACATCATCTTCCTGATATTCCTTTCTAAAAAAAAAAATTGTCAAGTGTCTCTCCGCCTTATACAATTATTTCAGAAGTCAAGTGGGATAAAAAATATGAAAATTATTTCCATAAAATAAAATAAGCTGTGCTTGCATAATACTCTAAGGGAGAAGAAGCAGTTACATTCTGTTTGTTTGTTTTTTTTTTCTCTGTGACTGGTATTTTTTCTAATTGACTATGCTCAAACATATGAAATATTATTACCACATTTGAACAAGCCTGATTTCTTTTCTCTCTAGCAGAAAATTATAGACTTCTGAAGTCTTCAGACATCATATTGCAAAGAGAAAATCTTATAATCAGTTACTGGTTGGAGAGATACAAACTATACTGGTGTGTGATTTCTTTTGAAAAATTAATGTATAGAAACATATAATTAAGCATAAAAGGTAATTTCTTATGTATCACTTTATTACTTAGAGATCTATAAAAATTTATGTTTTGCTTACATTGATACTTTTTTTGCCATCTACGGTATAAAACCAAACCAAATAAAGGGAAAAAAAAGTAACATTTAACTGTTTAATTGCTTCCATTTTGTTTGGGAAACTTAACCTCAATTTAACCTATGTGGCTACTGTGCAAGTCAAAATCAAATGACTTTGACGATCTCAGTCCCAGAATAATAAACTCACAGGGGGCTTTAAGCCTCTTTACCTTTAGCAGGGGGAACTGAGCAGTCTTCAAGTTGTTTGTGTTCATTGATTGATAATGAGCAGTTTCTCTGTCTGCATCTGTGTGGGACCATGTGAGGTCTGCTTTAGCCTGCTGGGAGTTGAGAGGAGGGAGAGGCAATCATACTGTTTAAAAAATTGTTCTTAGGATGACATTTGGGAGACAAATATTTTGGTTACAGGCCAATGTAACTTTTTTTAATGCTGAAACAAGCTTGGCACTTTACATTTTAATTTCAATCTGTTTTCGTAATTCAATATAAATTGACATGTCACAATTTATACATAATGGAAACTTTCTGCAAGTGGTTACCTCTATCAAAAAATTATTTTAAAAATACAGTTATAAAATTTTATTCTGATTTCATCATTTGCTTAAAATATTAGGCATCAAATCTTACTTGTCAATTATTAAATACCAGCTTATTTTTGTTTTCTATTTATTTGAAAAAGTATGCTTATGTCCTTGACACAGATAATCTCCTCAAGAGCTAAATTTTTCTTATTAAACGGGGATGAGACAGTAGCAATGAAATTCATAGAGCTTACTCTTACCGAGGGTTTATCTTATCTTTAAAATTTCATAGGACAAATAAGTTCAAATATAACCACCGCATTTTTGCCATTTATGTAACAAAAGAAAGGTATGTCAAATTTCAACATATCTATGGTTTAATGACACTGTTAATTTTTTTATTCTGTGCTGACTATCTTTAATTCTATCAACATTCTGGTTCAATATTGTGTTTTCAGGAGCATCGGTTAAAACGAAAACTGTCATTTGTTGAACCAAGGTACTATGTTTTGGAAGTGATCAGGAGAGCAGCTGGGTTGGAATTTCTGATTGAGAAATTCCAGCAGGTTAGCAGCCAGGAGAGCTGATTTACATGATTATTAGCTAAGATTCTGCTTCCAAGTGGACAGGAGGACTTGAAGCCTACACACATGGTCAGAAGAACTAACTCCAGCCTAAGCAGCAGGTTCTCATTTATTCTTAAGTGAGGACATCTATGCTAAAGTGAAGACAGAGAGATTGTCTTTGAGCCAGAAGGCTGACTCGAGAAAACTATATTCCTTTACATCTTGAAAGGCTATTCATGGAGTGAAAGTCCCACAGAAACCATGCTACACAGTTAGTGACCGCCCTAGCATTCTTTACATAAAACTTATTATTATGTGACTCATCCAGTCTCACCACATACTGAGCTTCTCTTAAGCAGCAAAACCAGTTTGTTTTATCTTGGTATGATTTCCTGGGTCACTGAATCCATAGAATTCTTACAGAAGCTAGAAGCTCTTTCCTGATTAACCTAGAACAAGAGAAACGAGACCTTTCTTTTCCTACTCATGTGAGCCACTGATTAGAGAATGAAGATGAATATAATCACGAATGTGATTCAGAGTTCACAAAATGAAAATAAACCAACTGCAGAGAACATACACTTATTGAGACTAGAGAATTTGGAGAGGGGACTATTCCTATAACAAATAAAAATAAAAGACTAATATGACTTTTAAAATGTCCTATAATTTCAACAAAGAAATTCTACCTGAGGTCAAAATGATTAACTTTGAATATTCATCTGAATCCAACAATGGACTCTTCTGAGTAACTGTGGGAGTGGATAGAAAGTACATGTTCCCAGCAATCCTCTTCCCTGAATGTCACTGTTTACTGTAGAGACTTTGGTAAGCATTCAGCAGGAGTAAGATCAGTGTTAGACCACTTAATTATTACCTGGTGGGCATCAGTCTATGGTATTGCTGAAGTGTAGCATCACATAACTTAATGGTCAGCCATGGGGAAATAGGATTGATAGTCACTTATGAAAGAAGAGAGATGGGAAAACAATTCATACTCAAATAGAAGAGTACTGACCTCCATATAAAGGCAAACCACACAATAACACAGAAAGAATTTTTCCAGATGTGGTATTGAGTCTGCTGTAGCACATACAACAAAATGGGTTACATGTAACAGAGCCATTGTTTAAAGTGAAGTCTCCTTCATAAGTTATGAACCTGTCATAAAAATTACTGCTTACCCGAGATATTTTCCTAATTCTTGAAAGACATTTATCATTTATTGAAAACCATATTTCCCCATACATAAATCAGGAAAACAATCTGTTACCTATATGGTAATTCAGGATGAAATGAATATTAAGAGCTTCTTCTATATAGTGAAGGAACAAAATACACAGATGATATAAAACATGTTATTTCATTTTCCCATCTATTTACAGAAATTCTATATATGAAATCATCAATTTGTAAATTTTAATACAGTTTCTAAGAGAACTTGGATCTAAAAGCTTTGTGGGTGTATATTTTGTGCCAATGTTGCTTATTTTTATTTTTTTGAAATGGAGTCTTACTCTGCCTCCGAGGATGGGGTGCAGTGGCATGATTTCAGTTTACTGCAACCTCAACCTTCTGAGTTCAAGTGATTCTGTGCTTCAGCCTCCCAAGTAGCTGGGACTATAGGCCTGTGACACCGCACCAGCCAATTTTTGTATTTTTAGTAGAAACAGGGTTTTACCATGTTGGCCAGGCTTGTCTCAAATTTCTGATCTCAAGTGCTTTGCCCACCTTAGCCTCCCAAAGTGGTGAGATTACAGACATGAACCATCGAGACCAGCCCTGAAGTTACTTAGAATCATGCTTTCTACAAAGGCCTGGTTAAGAACTACATAACTTTTTATAACATTAATTAAATCACACAGTAAGTATTTCCTGAGCATCTACATTGAAAGGTTTGGAAATATATGAGTAGCAAGACAGATCTAGTGTCAGCTTATACAGATTCTCTAGCCTGGTGGAGAGTCCAAAAAAAAAAAAGAGAAGGGTGCTAAGTGTCACAATGTGTCTATTAGATTAAGTGATCCAGACACTAGATATTTGCAATTTTAATGAGGCCAGTTTTGTAGAGACAAAAAATGTACAAGATATGGATTACAATTTATGCTGTATATTTATGTATATCTTGCATACTTTTTAGATATGGATATTAGATATGGATGTACAATGTATGTATACCACAGGTATGCATATAATATACATGCTTTAAATTTAATACAGGTGGTGGAAAGTTAGAGTGGTTCTCTCTCATCCAATGGTTAATATTTTCTCCATTGCAGTAAGAAGTTAAATTATATCTTAGAAGGAGGAATAGAGAAGGGCAAATTCTGTAAGAGAAAAGGACAAAGATACTTTGAAATGACTTCTGTGGAGAACTACAGAGAGGGAGCTGACACAACTAAGAATCCCTGGGCAGCATACCTAGTTGCTGCTGGTCATCATGAATGTGTACCATTACCAACTTTCATTGTTCTGTGATTTTCTGCAGTAGTTCTGGTGGAAGCATGGAGATGATAGACTAGCACAAATGACCCCAAATTGGGGTCTGGCAGAAAGACGAAAAGGCTTGATTAACTTAGAGAAATAAAATGTTAACATGATAGTGAATTATAAGGAGGATGGAAAAGAAATGACAAAAATGATAACAATTGAGAAAATAGAGGGATCAAGTTATCAAATGTGTGAAGGAGACAAAACATTGAACTGCTCTTTTCAAACATCTGAAAAAGAGAACTGGAAAGGAGGAGGCTGTGATAGATTTAGTCATCTCAGTCTTTTATTCTAAACTTCTCATGATGACAACAAGGGTCAGATGTGACTATTGGGATTTGGTTACTGAGGTTGAATGAAGTGGAGATGAGGTCAAGAAACTGAAAGGGCAGGTTGTCATCTGAGCAAAAATAAAGACATTAAATTTCCCTAAGTTAGCTACAGGTTTTGGATGGGGAAAACAAAACAAAACAAAAACTTGAGTTATGTTCAGTAAATTACAGGAAATGATTTGAATGTGAGTAAAACTCACTAGGAAGCAGAATGGAGAGATAGATAAAGCTGACTGCTATCACCTAAAAGTATATGTATTTGTATCCAAGTTGATTGACAGTGGCTTAGAAAACTCCCTGAGAACTGAAATCAGAGGACGATGACCCATAACATTCCAACATGAATTCTAAATATTGCACATTTCATGAAAATCCTTAATTCTTGATATCCCTTCCTTAAAAGTTTAAGCAATTTTACTATAGTATGGTGATTATAAAGTACATATATTTTAACTGCCAACTGGCACATGTTTACAAAATGAACTTTCTATGCAATCACCACCCAGTCAAGATATGAAATTACTGATAACACTCGCTTCCCCCAATTATCATGGATTGGTTTTGTCTATTTTTGTCAGCTTCTATAAACTGACCTTTCTGATGGCCTACACATACTTACAAAAAGATTTTTATAAGAAGGTAATGAAGTATTATTTGCAATTGACTTCCTCAAATTTTAATGAAGTAAAATTTAGCATGTACTTCGTTTAAGAATGTGAGTCTTGTGAAGTTCTAATTTTTGACTGCTGGGGAAAAGGTCAAGCAAAAGGCACACAGAATTAAGATGAGGCTCCAAAGCTCTGGAAGTAGAAAGTATATCGTCATGATGGAGTGAAGCACTTGGGGATGTTATGTACCTGGCTATATGTATGAGTCCTTGTCCATGGGCAGGCCTTGGCTCAAAGGTGAATTTTTCAAAAACACCATAGCAAATAAAAATATCAGTTAACTTTTTATTGAGCACTGATTATAATATAGACATTGTAATAGCTGCATATATATTATCTCTGTTACCTTCACAGCCATTCTGTAAATTTGCTATTCTACTTCCATGGTATATCTCTCTAAACTGAAACAAATAACTGAGCTTGTCTTCACCCAGGATTTCCATCCAGACTATCTCCCCTAAAGGCATCACTCTTTCATAGTAAGGCTCCTTTCAAACCAAACCCTGACCCCCTCACAAAGATTTAGAATTCTAATTGGAAATGGACAGGAACACATCTATAACCCCATAGCAACTCTGATGAAATCTGAAACCTGAAGAAGTACTCAAATGTGTAGTCTTTGGTGAGTATTTCTGGAGTCCACATTCTCCCTTTTGGTCTAACCTAGAAAACTTCGGAACCGGATCTCTCCTGTGTTCTTGTCATATTTCCAATGATTGCAAAAGTCTTATGACTTTATGCTAAGGGCACATTCATTATCAGTCTCATTATGAGAGCTGATTGGTAAAGAGAAAAATGAGATATAGATTAGTAGGCATATCAAAATCACTTCCAAAAATAAAAACAGAAACACTCTACACTGATTTTTTTCTGATCCTTTAACCAATTGCCAACTGATAAACTAGGCAAGACTTTTAAAATTTTAATGTCCTCTTTATTGTGATGGCAGATAAAACAATCCTGCTTCTATCACTTTTTAATTCAGATTTATTGTGTATAGAGATTTATAATCCTTTCCCCAAATACATGAATAAAATGTAATACATAATTAGTATTTGGAGTTTTTTGAAGATGATGTGATTGATGGGGGTGACAGAGATGATGCAAAGGTGTCAACAGCACTGAAGTCTCTGTATGTCTGATTGTGTGCATTTACAGTCCCCTATCTGCTTATACCAAATGCCGAGAAAAAATATGAATATGACTATTTCTCACAAGAAATGACATGCTACAGTAGGTGGAAGAGTGTTGCTTTAACATATTTAGTAGTCAATAAGTGGTATGTGAATTTGTGAAGTGAATATAGGTGCACTATATATCCTATGATACTTGAAGTTACATCATTATCTAAAAGTAATGATTTGTCTCTAACTCACTTATTTTTGAAGAAGGAAATATATTCTTAAAGCTCTACTGAAGTGCACTGCAACTGCTCTGAGACTTAGAGATCCTTTGGACATTGTTAAAGTCATTATTTCAATCATAATTTTACCTAAAAATATTGTTTTAAAAAAAGGCAGATAAGGAAAACAAAAGCCTCGTGAGTTTCAGCATCTGTCTGAAAGTAGTCTAGTAAACCATTGTAATAAAAATGATGTGATGTACTGAGTTTGCTGAACAAAGGTAGCTTATAACACACTCCAGGGTAGCAATGAAGGGGTTACTGTTTATCATAATGTACAACGGAATGGAAAATGCACACTGGCTTTCAAGTTCAAAGGGACTGAAGAAACTTTGGTAACTTTATCCCCTTTAGTCACAAACTGTGAGACGACATATGGTTAACATCCTTTTTTGGTGTTATTTTTAAACTTGTTTATGAGACATAAATACAAAGTATTCTAAACCCTATAATGATTTTTCTCTCTGAGTGGAAACTTAATTGTGATCTCCAAGCATTACTTCTTGCAGTTTATCTGGTGAGTTTTCTCTTCACTGGTGAAGCAATAATGAATGCTGAAGAAACCAGAATTTAAAAGGCTAATATATTATTGCTCTTCTTTTTTTCCCTTCTGAGTTTTCTCACAGGATAGGTATTCCAGACATAGACAGCTTCAATGGTTGAAAAGGGGATTTAGAGAACTGTCAAAAATAATTTGGGGAAAGAGAGTGTCTCCACAATTCTCCATGAATCAAATGGTAACAAGGGAATATTATTTTCTGACTAACTTAATTTCTGACTCTATAACAGCTAAAGGTTTGGTCCTCCTAAATCACAGATTTTTTTTAAAGAAAAAAAAGGCAAAGGAAGTAATAAATGTCAAACTCTCATCAAAAACAGGCTGGGCACTTTATTTTTTCTTTTTTTCTTTTTAGTTTTCACTGGAGTTCTTTGAACTTGTAAAAAGTAACCCATCTGCAGTTCAAATCTACTGTAAAGCTGGTTTTCCATGCTACCTGTTTTAAAAGTTACATTTTTTTCCCAGGAGATTAGGCAACTGGGACCATAATACATTATTAAATATAGGCATCTAGTCCCTTTAATTTTCTTTGGTATTTATTTAGAATCCTATACACTGTAATCAGGTAACATTTAAAGTATTAAGATGCATAAACATGTGGGTACTAGCTATAACACTGAAGTCATTTGTTTTAGGACAAGAATGTGTACCTGCTCTGAAACATTAATCCCCACAGAGGATGGCCAGGGCCTCCCAGCAGAAATTAAACAGTGCCTGCTATGATTTTCTCTAATCTGATTCATGAACTGTGTGTGTATTGGCTCTCTTTAAATGAAACTGAAAAGCAATAAAGACCCAGAGTGAAACTTCATAAAGACACTAATTTTTTCTAGTGCTTAATTGTGGCAAAAAGTATGATGTGTTTTTATTCATAATATGTAAAGAGAATGGTTTAGATGGAATGAATATCATGACACAAACAACTTAAAATAGTGAGACAAAACAGGGGAACCAAAATCAGATAATATGATGAAAATGTTATTTCTATATTAGACACATAAACAGAACGGTATTTCATTTGTGTTTCTTTTTCCATGACAACTCAAATGTTATTGTAAATACTTGTGTGACATATCTGATATGAGACAGCACAATGTCTCACTTAAAGCTCTGAGGTACAGGCCATTGTCTTTGTGTTCAAAGACTTTTCTCCACCTTTCTTCTAGCAACATTCCCTTACACAGGGTCAGCACATGACTGCTTTCCCCTTCTTTGTCATATGGATTCACATCAGCATTTCATTGACTTAGGGTGTTTCTTCTTGGGGGTCAGTGAGTAGAGGAGAACTGTGGCTTTCAAGCTATCCTTCTGATACAAGCTCATATTTTCAAAGGTCAGATGCTGCTATTGCTTAGTTTATAACTGTTACTGCCTTGACCTCATAGATGGATGTTTAGGATTGTAATGTTTCTACTGAACTCTTGGGGAATTCTTTCCCATTATGTAAAAGTTCAGGCCAGGCGTGGTGGCTCAGGCCTGTAATACCAGCACTTTGGGAGGCCGAGGCAGGTGGATCATGAGGTCAAGAGATTGAGGCCATCCTGGTCAACATGGTAAAACCCCGTCTCTACTAAAAATACAAAAAAATTAGCTGGGCATGGTGGCACGTGCCTGTAATCCCAGCTACTCAGGAGGCTGAGGCAGGAGAATTGCCTGAACCCAGGAGGCGGAGGTTGCGGTGAGCCGAGATCACGCCATTTCACTCCAGCCTGGGTAACAAGAGTGAAACTCTGTCTTAAAAAAAAAAAAAAAAAAAAGTTCAAGGCAGAGAGGAAATTTGACTTAGTAATCCAAAGAAAGATTTACATGCTGTATTTTGAGAAGATAATTCTACCCAATTCAATATTATGCTCTCAACCTTGTGGGAAAAAATGGCAACAGTCACTCAGGTTTTTGCAGGATTTTACACATTTTCAGACTAGCAAAAATAATATCCCCTATGTTTCATTTTTTGCTATCTGAGAGCTGAATAATAATATTTTAAATCCTTCTGGTGACAATGAATATTTGCTTAGTGTGCTTTTCACAGAATCCTAGAAACAGTTGGTCAATATGTATTTATTAATCAGTGCTGCTTTGCTGCTCCAAGAGACAATGAGTAAATGGTGCAACCAAAATTACAGCCCAAGATTCGCCACTTCTAGTCATAGATTCCAACCGCAAAACCTCATTCTTCTCTTTAAGGTATTGCTATAGGAAACTCATCTTATTCCAAAGCCAACACTCTAGGGATTATCTAAACCAGAAGGGATGATTTTTTTTTTTTCTTTTCTGAGCTGTGGTCTTGCCATCTGCTGTATTTCCCATGTTTCACAAAACTGGTTTCTATGACCAAGAAATTTAAGTTCTGGCAAAGAAATAGGATATCTTGATCATGATCTTTTAGTTTAGAGAACAGTATGTTTCAACAACCTCAATGTTGAGATACCTGTATTTTACACATTTCTACATTACTTAGTTTTTCCAAGAACAAAATAAAGCCTTTGAGCATTAAAAAATCCACATTATTTTTAACTAGTCAATAATAATTTCCAGCAACTTTTCACTTAGTTTTTTACACTACGGATGATAAGTTACATGGCATACTATTTTTCTATTAGTTCTTTGCAATATGGAATTTAAGAAGAGAGTTTTGTTTCTTCAATACTTGGTCTGAATAGTATGCCACCTCCAGGATAAACTATGACCAAAGAGCTGAGTTTTTTTTCTCTTTCGTATCTCCACCCAGTGTATTCTGAGAAGAAAAGAAATTTGTTCCCTAAAGCTACGCAAGATTAGCTTCTCAGGTGGAAGGTATGTAAGATATGTATATTTGTCCATGAGGTGGGGAGAATTGGGAATGAAATGAGGGAGGGGTTTGGAGAAAGGGTTACTTGAATATACAACTAACAAAAAAAGGAAAACATGAAAATAAATAATTATTAATTTTTCTGTAATAAATCCTAGGTACTTATTTTAGAAAAAAATAAAGGAATATTTATGGTACTGGAAAAAAAGGGAAATCTTCTCTTACTAAGATTAAATGTTGCCTAGGAGGAGATATAGATACCATTAATGATAAACTTGGGTAGAAGAAAAACTAAAGCAAGCTGCAAATGAAGATCTAAGTGATTAGTGCAGTTAAAAAAAAGAAAAAGAAAAAAAAGAAGGCCGGGCACAGTGTCTCACGCCTGTAATCCCAGCACTTTGGGAGGCCAAGGCAGGTGGATCACGAGGTCAAGAGATTGAGACCATCTGGCCAACATGGTGAAACCCGCCCGTCTACTAAAAAAAAAAAAAAACACACACACAAAAATTAGCTGGGCATGGTGATGCACGCCTGCAGTCCCAGCTATTCAGGAGGCTGAGGCAGGACAATTGCTTGAACCCAGGAGGCGGTGGTTGCAGTAAGCTGAGATCCCATTACTGCACTCCAACCTGGTGACAGAGCAAGACTCTGCCTCAAAAAACAAAAGACAAAAAGCAAAAAAAAAAAAGGGGCAAGCAAGTAGAGCACTTGGCATATGGCATAAAATGAAGGGAAGGCCCCTGGCTGTTCTCCGGTCAAAGGGAGTTGTCTAGAGCATGGCTCATTGCAGACGCCAATACACAGCAAAACTATTGAGCTTTGTGTCATGTGCCTACAATTATTTTCAAAGATAGCATCTACAATAAATAGAATGATTCTTAGCATTTAGTTGGTAGTAAATACTTGTTGTGCAAACAAGTAAATGGATAAGTGAGGGAATTAATAAAATATGAGAATAACTGAATCATTTAAGCTTGCTATATTTTAAAGAGCTTCATAGAACAAAATAAGTAAAACATTACTGTCCCCATAATACTAGGTCACTTTATGTTAAATAAATAATACGTGCTAGGCACCATGATAGGTATACTACTGATGGCAGTGACAGCTCATCCGGAGCTGCTATTGCCAAGGGTGCCAGCTGCAGGAGGAGAGGTCCAGCTGTGCACTCTAGAGCCAGAGGGAGCCAGTAATAGGTGAGAGCCTCACACCTCACCAAGTTGGCAGGGCAGGAGCCCACACTCCCTGAGCTCAGCCACAGATGCCCAGCCATAGCTCCAGACTCTAGCGTACCTTCATTCTTTGGGGATCAGGAAAGCCCTTGCCCCTGAAAGCTCGAAAGTGCGTGCTCCCACTCTCTGGCCTCTCCCTACTCCTGGTGCTCACTCCAGTTTTGGAGCAGAGTTGTAGCAAACCTCAGGTGCTGTGGCAACCCAGCCAAGTGTAAGTGCTCTCAGGGGTGGCTCTGGCACACCAGTCTCCTGCAGCCTTGGTCCCCTCTGGACTTTGGGCACCAATGAGCATAGGAGGGAGGCCAAGGGGGGACTGAGGGAGGCTTGGCATAGGCCTTCAGGCAACCCTTGGCATGAACAGCCTGTGCACAAGGGATTAGGTATGTTGATGACAGCAAAAGGCAGACAGGCTTCTGGACAGAAACAGGGATATCTTCAGTGAAACCCCACCTTCAAGCCAGGATGTCCTGAAGCCTGGGGCCCAGACTGTCAGTTCCAGGTGGCCAGGTGCTAGAACTTATGGTGCTTTGTCTGGGCCCACCCACTGCTTCCCAAGGACCAATCAGCATGCATTTCCTCCCTTTTGAAGCCCATAAAAACCCCAGGCTCAGGCTGACTCACAGACATTGGGACTACCAACTATGGGAAGGAGATACTCAATATGAGTCTCCTCAACTCACTGGGATGACCTGCCTGTGGAAAGGAGCTACTCACTCAGGGTCTCCTTTCTGATGAAAGCTGGTAGACATTCAAAAGGACCGCCTGCTTGTGAGTAGGAGCTACCCATTTCAGGTCTGTGGAGAGCTGTTCTGTCATTCAATAAAGTTCCTCTCTACCTGGCTCGCCATCCAGCTGTCTGTGTAACTCATTCTTCCTGGACAAGGAACAAGAACTTAGGACCTACCAAATGGCAGAACTGAAAGAGCTGTAACATAAATAGAGCTGAAAGGCCCCATTGCTGACCACCTTGAGGGTGATGAGGAGAAAAAAGCTGTGGCCCTTTAGGGATCCCAGATCTAGGGGCTCCCTGAGTCTGAGCTGTGACACCTTATTTGAGGCTCTGCAATTTTTGGCATCTCCAGGCTTCCAGATACCACCACTTTCCTCTCATCCAGACAAGGGTGCTGATGGCAGAAGCCATTGGAGGTGCATCTGATCCAGCTGCAGGCATGGATAGAGATAGCACTTGTGCCAGGGCCTGGAGCTGCCTGTCTTGCTGCAGCAGCTGGCATGCCTGGCTATACACAGAGGCCAGATCAAATGCTCTCTCACTTATGCACACCTCACTGCTCTCCACCTGGCTCACACTTGGCAGGCATGGCATCCAGGCTGGCTATGCAAGGTGAGCACAGCCTGCTATACCAAGTGGGTGAAATGAGCCCAGTGAGTCCGAGCAAAACCTGAGCAAAAGTGCCACCAGTCACAGAGGCTTCTGCTGGAAAAGTGACACCATAAGGATCCTGTGACACTATTATTATTATTTAGAACACTTACAGTCATTCTTTAAAGAGAATATTGTTATCCTTTTTCTTAGAGATGAAATCCTCTTTTAGCAGATCTGCAGGACTCTTTCAAAGCAAAAGCATGTACAAAAGCAAGATTATGTGTTATGACCTTGTCTGTGAAGACTTTGTATGCTTACATTGAAGATTATCCCTAAGTTTAATGATATTTTTTAAAAATCATATTACTGTTTTATATCAATGAAGAAACCATAGCAGGTAAACGTTTACCTGATGGCCAGAACCCATTTTAGAATTGCCTCTATTTTCAATGTATTTTCTTTTTCTTTTCTTTGAGATGGAGCTTCACTCGTCACCCAGGCTGGAATGCAATGGTGTGATCTTGGCTCCTTGCAACCTCTACCTCCCCAGTTCAAGTGATTCTCCTGCTTCAGCCTCCCAAGTACAAGTAGTTGGGTACAGGTGCCCACCACCAAGCCCAGATAATTTTATATTTTTAATAGAGACAGGGTTCACCATGTTGGCCAGGCTGGTCTGGAACTCCTTACCACAGGTGATTCACCCACATTGCCTGTGCATGGTGGCTCAAGCCTGTGATCCCAGCAAAGTGAGCCACCGTACATAGGCAACGTATTTTCAATCATATTAATGTATTTATTCAATGAAACATATTCAACATTTTAAAAAGATGGAAACTCTTTGCCTTAAATTACTTTCTATGAGAAGAGCTAAGGAAATCTATACCCATATCCATATCTACTTCTGTATTTGTAAACTTAGTTATAGACATATGGGTGACAAAACAACTTTATTACAAATATGTATCTTCTATCTTAACATCAATTCAGTCTCTGCTGGATGAACCGAATCCTAACAGTCCAGCCAATAGTCAGGCAGCACAGCTTTATCAGGAAAACAAATGAGAATATGAGAAAAGAGTTTCAGCCATTGTTGAACAAAGCTAGAATGATTCATAATAGACAACTGGTCTGATAATCTTTTTCATCATTGTTGTGTATAATTTACCTCTCAGTAGAAAGGCTAACAAATTTTAAGTGCCACAGGTTTTAAGGATTCTGCAGGAAAAAAAAAAATGCATCCTTCAGTTTAGAACCTACAAATGCTTGTGTATCTTGATTAATGTACTTTTTATTGCATGGTGTGAACTAAGTTACTGCTGCATAAATTTGTAATATATCCTGTTTCATTTTTTTCCAAGTGTATGATGTTGGTGTAGAGTTTTCATGACAGAAGCATGTAACTTAAACTAGTTTTTATTAACCAATTCTGGGTAGACTAGTCTAATGTTTGACAAATACCCAAAAAGTTTTTCTTGTTTATTTTCTATCAGTCTTACATGTCAGATGAGTATTTCAGGAGGAGTAGACTAAGAATTTGCATAGCTTCTTCCAGGCTTTATTCAGAGTATCAGGATCAAGCTTAGAGAGAGGACAGATATTTGATGGATGGCCCATGAAGAGAGGAAAACGTGGGTTTTTTTTGTTTTTGTGGGTTTTTTTTTGGAGGAAGTGAAAGGTTTGGCTTTAAGAAGCTGTAATGTTGTTGAGTATAATGTATAAATTTATGGCTTCTTAAATGTGGCAAAATCTTAAAAATAAATTATGACATTTATATACTTTCCCAAATAGGACATTTTCACTTACTTACAGGATCTTCCCTCTCTATTATTCTTTGGGCAAAATATTTTTCCACTGCCTTAATTTTTTAAATACATTCTAAAATTCTAAAATACATTGTATTATATGGATATGCGATGGAATCTGTGCTGTTATTCAAACTTGTGGGCAAAAGCAGACATGTGTAGGTGGGAATACTTGAGGTCTGGAAGTCCCAGTAACTTCCACTTGGAAAATTGTGTAGGTAGTACAGAACACAATGTCAGACTTCATTCCCTCAGAGCAATAAAGTCTGTATTTTACAGCCTGCAATTTTAATATTGGCAACAAGAGATATGGTAAATTTTCTTAGCTTGTCTCTACATTACTTTTAGTTCCCCCAGTGAGATATTTTATGCTGTATATACCTCTGTAAGTATGAAATGTGTTTAATAAAAGTATCTAATGCACAGTGTTGTTAAGATTAAATCACAGCTTACACACATAAATCATTAACATGTCTGGCACATAGTCAATGCCATATAAGCCTTTGCTATTATTATTCCCTCTCTTTCTCTTTCTTCTCATTGCCCCCTTTGCCTATTGCATTTAAAATTTATCTCTGAAAATGATGTTCCATGCTCATTACTTTCTGTATCAGTTTTTAGAGTGTTTGAATGGAGACCTGTTCTGTATCTTTACAGTGCTTAGTAAAGATGGAGTGCATGGCAGGTATACATGATAATCATATCATAATCATACTATGACTCTTGGTCTTAAAAGGAAATAATACACTCTAATCTAAATTATACTAACAATTAGTAAACCTTTTCTTTATAGAGTTACATCCGACATTTGAATAGTGGAAATACAATCTATTCTGCCATATTTCAAACTGTTAAATGTAAAATATAACATATACTAATTTATTTTTAAGTGTAAATTGTAAGTAAATTATAAAAGTCAGCATTATCACTGCTGAAACCAAAAGCAGACATTAATAATTCACCCTCCACTATTGTTTATGATAGTATATATTTTATTTTTTGTATTAATTTAGTCTTTTTAATTTTAATCAAATAATGACTATTATAAATGTTTATAAACATTTAAAGTAGACTTTTAAATGTTTTAAATATTTAAAATAGTCTTTTAAATTGTCTTTC
Source organism: Saimiri boliviensis (assembly GCF_048565385.1). Taxonomy (NCBI): domain Eukaryota; kingdom Metazoa; phylum Chordata; class Mammalia; order Primates; family Cebidae; genus Saimiri; species Saimiri boliviensis. The sequence goes on from NC_133458.1 coordinate 60,763,363, forward strand.
TTCTAACACAAGTTTAGAAATCCTTCTCAGCTATTTGTATAGATGGAATACTTTGGACAATTTAACCTGATGATTCCAGAATGTGTTAGGAAAGAAAGTAAATATTTGACAAAAATAAATAGTAACCCAAAGCATACTTCTTGGGGGGCCTATAACAACAGTGTGGATAATTCCTTTCCCTGTTCTTTTTAATTTTCTTGAATATTTATGCATTGGGCTTCTGGCTAAGGATGGCAGCAGAATAGCCAAGAGTCTATAACAAAAATTACTCCTGTGGTTTTTTTCTGGCTGCTTTAACAGCAATAAATTCAGGGATACCAGATATATTAAGATAACGTATTTTCATTAGATTTCTAACCCAACTGTGGACCCATGTGGTTCAGATGAAATGCATTCATGTGCATAGATCTGAAATGCTCATCATAATCAAAGTGAACTTCAGTGCCCTGGAGCATTATTCATCATGAGAATGAGCCATATTCATGCCTAGAAAAACAAAATCCAGTTTGTAACTTGGGTGGGTAGCGGGTGGGTTTGGAAGGTCTTTATTAGACTGCTTAGGGCTGACAAGCTAGTGCAGACTAAGTCTTCTGTCTTTGCTTTGTTCTGCAGTAAAAATTTAGGTACCAAGTCACTGTCTGCTGTTAAGTAATCCTGGGTCATAGCATCTCAATGTTGACTTGTTTGTTCCCAGATTCTAGTAAGATTTGAAGTTGTCTAAACTTGTGTCCCTATTTTCTGAGCCTGGTTTCTTGTATGGCCTCCACTTCGAGTTTCTCTCCCAGTCATCGGTCTTTTATCCATTTTCCTAGTACACTAAGACTCTACCAATGGCACCCACTTCCCAACCCAGAGTACCCCACTTCGAAGAAGAAGGCTTCTACTTGAGTTTTGTTCGGAATTTTCAAAACTTTATGTGGAGCTTGGAAAGTTAAGGAACTCCCTGGGAATGGGGACTAATAAACAACAAAGCTGAGTATATTATTACATGTAATTGTATTAATTCCATTCCAAAGCCTGTGAACTTATTTTCTAAGCTGTTACTTTTGCTTTGGCTTTTGTCTCTTTTTTCCATGTATCCAGAGAGACAGGTCTCTGTACCTAATTACAGAATAGAGCCCAGCAACCCCTGGAACCGTCCCTTAAATGCTGTTGGATGCCTGATCTTGAAGTAGTATTTAACCTGAATCAATTGTAACTGCATTCTGCTTTTTAAAAATATAATATATATTCAAACATATATTTTATTATATTTGAATATATATTTGTATATCTATTGATATATATATAACATATATCTGAGAGCTATATATGTACATAGTTTAATAATATATTAATATAATACATATTTAATATATATTTGAGAGCTCTAATACCTCATTAACAGATATTTTGAATGAATTGGAACTAAATATTTCTTTCCTATTTGTCTACTATGCCTGCCTGACCATTTGAAAAACTCCTTTCATAGTAGTTCTGTCTACACTCCCAGGCCCAGCCTAGTAGACTAATCTAGTAACAGGTTTCATCCCTGCCACTCTCTCTCACTGTCCCCCACAACTCTGAACACTTTGTCTTCCCTGAGCAAACAGTCCTGCTTAGATGAAGCCAAACTATGTGTGAAATCACGGAAAATGTAACAGATATATTGGCTATTTGTAATAATTAATGAGAAATGTTAGAAAATTATTAGGATCACGTCATGAATTATTTCTTGAATGCTAAAGAATTTCAATATACTTAAGTAATAAATAAGATTCCACTGACTGTTTGGACAGGTCAGAGTAATGTTTTAGAAAAACATTTCTAGCTGGGCATGGTGGTTTATACCTGTAATCCTAGCACTTTGGAAGTCAAGGTGGGTGAATTATCTGAGGTCAGGAGTTTGAGACCAGCCTGGCCAACATGGCAAAACCCCATCTCTACTAAAAATACAAAAAAATTAGCCAGGTATGGTGGGGCACTGTAATCTCAGCTACTCAGGAGGCTGAGGCAGGAGAACTGCTGGAACCCAGGAGGCAGAGGGTTGCATTGAGCCAAGATCATGCCACTTGTACTCTAGCCTTGGTGACAGAGCAAGATTTGTTCTCAAAAAAACAAATTTTATCTCAGTAGCAGAATAAACAAGATGCCATTTTAGCAATACAGAGTATAGGTGAGAATGGATATAAGAGAGTGACTGCAAATTTAGAGGCTTTTTTGTGGGTATGTAACTGTCCAATATGAAATCATTATTCTTGGGCAAATTTGGGCAATTTAGATTTTGAGTTAACAAAAATATTTTTTTAAAAAAGACTAATGAGTCATCTAGAGAGAAAGGAGTACTACTTAAAACTGCAATGAAATGGAAGGCCAAATATAACTCAAAAAAAATTAAAAACATAATTGAAAAGAAACTTAAGGTGCCAACTGGCACATAAATGGAAGGAAATTACTTCAGCTGGTGAGTGAGAAAATAGGAATGATGAATTAGCTGAGGTTTGGACACCACAGGACTTGCTAGACTGTTTCAAGAATGTTATGAATATTACACACAAGAGCTTATTGAGAATATTTACAACCTTAAGTTTAATATAAGCATTACCTAATCATTGGTGTGTCTATCAAATCACAATTACAGATTATTTATCATTATTATAGGCATAAAAGAGATTATAAGTGAAAGATAATCAAATTTATGGAAATTGTTTTATATTCTCTAGCTTTATTTTCAATATACGCATTAAAATATATTAAATCAATTTCACTTATTTTAGCAAAGGTACATATATAAGGCCATCCTTTGAAATACATATACATTACTAAGTACACAGGTTGAACATTCCAAATTCCCAAATCCTAAATCCAATATGCTCCAAATTAAAAACTTAAGTGACAATGTGTGCTCAAAGGAAGTGTTTTTGAAGCATTTCATATTTTTGGATTTGGGATGCTAAACCAGTATAATAAAAATATTCCAAATTTTAAAAAATCTGAAATCCAAAACACTTCCGGTCCCAAGCATTTCAGATACTCAACCTGAATTACCAAAATAATATGTTTTCATGACTCTCTTACCCTAATCCATCTTTCTTACACATGCATGTACACAGAAGCACAATAAACAACTTCTCAATGTAGGAATTATTAAAATATGTTAAAAATTCCCAGAACCTATTACTTTTGCCTGACAAAGAGTACATCTGTTAGTAAATAGTATTAAACTATATCCCTTACCATACCCAGCAAAGTATAAATATGTTTTGTAAACAACATTTAATGGGTCTTTAAAAAATGTAATTTTTTCCTTAAATATCTGGGCATATGTAGGCCTATACTTGAAAATATATACAGTTTTATTTGAAAGTTCTTTATAAAAATGATGTGTCACAATTAATAAGATGATTTTGTGGCCATGTCTGCAAAAAATAGACTGAAAGACAGATAAAAGTGATTTCATGGTCATTTACATGTCAAAAATATTTAATAAAATCACCAACCATTCTTTAACACACACATATGCAAACACATACACAAAAACTACTTAACCAAATTAAATCAACATTATATTATATATATAACTATGAAATTCAAGTTGTAATTTTAAGGCAGCAAAATCTTTATTGTTTACTAAATATTTGTAAATACTGCTTGTATTTCTCATGATTAACGGCCAGCTTGGTGTGTTAATATCTACTTCTGCTTTAAATCTGTCTGATTTTCTTACAGAAATAAATATGCAAAGTTTATCTGAATTACAGCAAAAAATGAAATTGATAGCTATGTAACTGTATTACTTTATTTCTGTTCTCTAAATGCTACTGAAGGGAATAATTGGATTAAGTAGACGTAGGACCTAATTTGATTCCGGTGAAGCTGCATGTCATTAAACAATGGATATCATGCCTTTTCATTATGGCTATGGTTATTTAACTACAAGGCAAAAGGGGCACCAAACTGAGCAAGGCAGAGTTTTTTTCTGAGAGACATGTGTGTGTGTGTGTGTGTGTGTGTGTGTGTGTGTGTGTGTGTGTCTGTGTGTGTATGCATATGCTCTGAGAGAGAGAACTCTGCCTTTCCTGCTTTTCCCTTTGGAGTCCCAAGGTAGGATAAGGCTAGTAGTGACACTTTCCTTCTCATCTCCAGCTTGGTAAAACACATTCTGCAGTAGAGAAAAGTCACAGTCACTTGGGCGCAGGTGAAAATAAAGAGAGTAAGCCTCTATAAAATAGCTGAGTGCCTACTTCAGCAGAGCCTGAGGCAAACCACATTCCTGTCCTTCCTACTATTTTCTCTTATTCTTTAGAATAAATTGAATTGGCTTTGCAAAACTTCCATCCACAGTACTTCCTTGACTTTCTCAAACAGAGAGGGACTCACCCTTAGGGTTATGAACAATTTACAGCTCTCTGTTACACCACCCGTCCTTTCCTCTCTAGATAGAATGTCAGAATGGAAGCAAGGAGGTTATTATTACAGGCTTAACCTAAATGTGTTCTGATTTACTTTAAAGAAAATCATTTGCAAACTTTGCTCCTTTAACAAATATCAAATTACTTGAAATTCACCTCCCAACTAATCATGACCCATCAGTGTATCCACACTTCTCTTGAGAATTGCAGCTCCAGCTCAAGGAAAATGAATGGTTCTAATTTGCTTTTCATAAATGAGCCAGATCAATGAGCAATCTCACAGTGACTACTTCTCCTGCCAGCAAAATGTACTTTACTGTACAACCAGAAGGCTTGTATTACTCTTACTACTCCTTGCTTCTTTCCTTCCTTCTTTCTTTCTTCTATCATTTTCTCTCTCTCAGAAATTATTTCTCCTTTCTCCCGTCACTCTGGATCAATAAAAGCCTGAATTTGTTATGTCTGGAATTTTTTTTGTTTATATCTCATATATATACTGTGTTATTTAATAATTTTCATCATCCTATACAACTGGAACACTTTGTTTCTTCCAGAGTTTATCTGATTTGGTTTAATTTATTGGAGTTAAAATGCTAACTATTTGATAAATAAACTTTAAATATATTTTAACAAAAACAATAAAAATGTGAAACAAGGCATTGAAGTAGTTTATTCCTGGACAGACTACCCATGTCAGTAATTATTATGAGTCCTGACAAAAACTGGGCCAAGTGAACTGATGGAGATGGGAATTATGCAAGGTTAGCCTTCTAGCATCGCAGAAATTTTAGAGCTTCTCAGGACCTAGGAGATAATGCAGTCAAACTCTTCAATTTTAAGGATAATTAAATTTAAATCAAGAAAGGGTAGGGGAATTGTACAAGATAAAACAGCTAATTGATAGCAGAGCACAGATGAATACTGGGGTCACCTATGGCAGAATTCAAACATCTTGCTTCTGTAACATCTTCCATGTTAGTCTAACGTCAAGGAAATACACATTATTATTATACTGTGTTGTTACTGTTACTTAGGTTTGCAAAAGTGACTCTCCACTTAGAGCTTTATTTTCTAAACAGTATTGGTTGTTTCATATTCCATTAATATTTACCTCGGCGACACAAATTACTTTTAGTTAAAATATTTAATTTAGTGTTTGGGGAATATGTTTTTTCTTCCCAGCTTTCATAAAATATATAAACACATTAATCATTTTAGAAAAAAGTAATTTGTTAAAAGAAGCTTAATTTAACTTCTGAAGATGAAAATAAAGCAATTTCTTTATAATGAAGTCACAGTTTCTCAAAACAAAAAACGCTTTTTCATCTATAAAACTTGTTGAGCAAGTGTGGTTTGAAGCAGGAATATTTAAATGGAGAATATGATTTGGTATCCCCTTGAGGTAAGATCAGTTTTCAAAGGATTAAGCTTGGTAATTTTCTCAAATGATTTACCTGCTAATCTGGTTGGCCATGAGAGCTGGAGTGGCACTAAGTTTTGCTTTATTTTTCAGCCTGGGTGGGCTTAATTCTGGGAATCAGGTAGAGAAATCTGTTCTTGGAATGATGGGAAATGAAAACTGAAACATCTGTGTGTTACATACAAGTATCTGTATGGTTTGCAGAATATCTGTGAAACACACTGCATCTCAGACTTTTATTTACCTACTGTGCAAGCGAATGCAAGTGAAGGGAGTGAATGAAGTTGAAGATGACAAAATGAACAAATAAATCCATCTCTGTAGTTTCTCTCAGTAAGTACCTCTGAATGCTTGCTAGGTTTGCTGTTTATCAGCCTTTGGCCATAATATCTTTTTCTTTCTATTCATACACACACACACACACACAGAGGAATATATTAGGAATATATTAGGAATAAGTGTTATTGGTTATAAGAATGAAAATACAAGTATTACATTTTAAAATTATCTACTAACAACATTTCTAAAAAATAGAAGGAAGCACAATTTATAGGCAGCAATTGTGCTTCACAAGTTCTAACAGTAGGGCAATTTCTAAGTGGAACTTTCAGGTAGATTACTTATTTTAATCCCTGATTCTACCTGGTTGGCCTATTGAATAGGTTGACATTTTTTCAGATTAGTATTTCTCGATTCTGCTATTTCTATTACTGATTTATATCTCTGAATCAATTTGCTATTATGGAACAAATTTAAGAATTAAATTTTGTAAGAAATATATAAGGACTATATATTGTGGACAATATCATCTTTCTTTCTACTCACAATATAATTTCTTCTTTCCTCTCTTTTTTTTCCTTTTATTTTTAGCTTCCTCTTCTGATGTGTATTCATTTTAATGTTTATATTATTTTAAAATGAAGTCTCACTTTGTCATCCAGGCCAGAGTGAAGATGTGTGATCATTGCTCACTGCAGGTTCAAGTTGCTGGGCTCATACAATCCTCCTATCTCAGCTTTCCATGTAGCTGGGACTACAGGGGTGTTCCACTACACCCAACTTGAAGTGTACTAACTTTAAAGACACAAGTACACACATTTAAAGCTACTAAGATAATGGACCAACAAAACAAAAGTGGCTCTGTAACTTTCAACCTCAGAATAGCTTCCCTCAGGTCATTATTACAATTTCTGGACAACCACATTCACTAAATCTTTAAGAGAAACACGAATGTAAATAAAGAGAAAATGAGATTATCAGCCTTATAGAGCCATGTTAACTAGTTTCTGACAACTTATAAATCTGTTGAATCAAGTGTCTAGTTCTGAGGAACTAGGCTACAGAATAAGATTATATTGGTAATAGCATATAGAATCTTCTTAAATATTATTTTATTTCACAAATTCTATTGGCTCTGTTTTATTCTTCAAGCTTTTATTGATTGTAAATGAGTCAAGATTACAAAGCCCAGAGCAAAAAGAGATTTTCCCACACTTCCACCCAGTTAACCTTAGTACAGGCAGGTCAGGTTAGGCCATTATCTCTCAGCATCTGGAAAACTGTACTATTTGGTCCCTAGGAACTGCCACACAATTCTTTAGGGAATTTTCTATTTTTCCAGGTCATCTTTTTCTTCCTTAAGAAATAAATAATAATCATGGGTTGAAATGTAAATGCTATTATTTTCCAACAATGTATTTTATCACCCTAATGGCAACAATGACGATTTCCTACATTATACTTTTGACAGTATATCTATCTTCTTTCAAAAATGTTCATCTAATTAAAATATGGATTTGTACATACTAACCTTTATCAAATCAGAGGTTTAATACTCAGGAATGTTTTAATATTATTTGTCACATTCCTAGTCAAGCAGGTCTTTTGCTGATATATTAATGTAGTCATCAAAATGGCATGGCTATTTCAGACATAGAGGAATGCCCAAATAACTAAGCAATGGAAATATAAATTTACCTCAAGTATTTTGAAAAACCTGTCCAATACTATCTTTGATATTCTTTAAACTTAGGTATTCATGTCAAAGCCAATCACTGATAGAATTATATCAGCAACATTCCTCTAGCCCCCAATTTCTATAATGTTTTCTGTGGAACACTGGTCTTCTAGAATATTAACAGACTGTATTCAAACTAAAAGTTCTGTAGTTTAGGAAGCATAATTAATGATGGGATAAACAGTTAAACTGCTAGATTAGCTACTGCAAGGGAATCTAAGACATTTAAATGCATGAATGTGTAAAGCGAACTTTACTCAAGACAGTAAAAGAGCACACACATTTTCCTACATTTACTTGAATGTGGCACATTTTCCCAAAGGCCTATTGGAAAAGCTAGTGTTCCAGGGAACACATTTTGAGAAATGTTGTCCCACCCAAACAATCATTATGTGAAAAAATACTAACATCTGTGGTAGGCAGTGTTGAGAATGCTGAAGGAGCAATTGCATGTGATTAGACATTCTGTAGTTTAATATATATACTTGTAATGTAAACTTTGGACATTCCTTGTCAAATGATTGCTATGTTTTTATAGTCTCCGTGCCCTGTTCAATTTTTTTCTTTACATTTAACAAACAATCCTGTATTTCTTTTATTTCCATATTACAGGTGTATTTAATTGCTGATTTAGTACATCCCTCTTCAAATGATTTTTCTGTCTCATTATGGGTCATTCAAATTTCAGATGCCCTCTCCAAAATTTGCTAATCTTATTCTTTTCAGTTTAAATAAAAAATAAAAATTTATTTATATGGAATGGAAAAGTATATCTTTGTTAGTTTTATTTTCTTGATATAGACTTTTGGAGTTTCAAAACATTTTCAGAGATTATATAAGAATCCATTTATTTAGAGTTTGGCCCATTTTTTGCCATTTAAAATTTATCATTTGCTCTTTCTGATTAAACATAAAATTTCTATTTCCAGCATACATGTAACTTATCCCAGGTGAACCCTAAGTGGATGAAAACCTTTGTGGTTTGGAAAGGGGCCTCTAAGATCTCACAGGCCACTCCGACTTGACTCAGTTAAGTTGCTGCCTCTTGTTCTTCTGCCTTTCCTTTGGTCAGTAAACAATCCACCATGCAGAAAAGGCCCCTGAAATTCCTAACAATTATTTCTCCCTCTTCCCACAATTAAGGGGGCAGAGAGAAGAAAGAGAGTAGAGAAAAGTACACAGCTCTGCTTAGACTGTCACTTTGCATCAGTCTGAGAGGGAACACATTCCCAGGCTGAAAAGGGTTGCCCGGAACAATTAAGCATAGGCTAAGAGTGAAGCTGGGAAACATTCCAGCTTCTCAGAAGTCAAGTCTTCACTGTGTGATCTTCAAAATAACAGAAAATAAATAAATAAATCTCTACTAGAATGCATGTTCATTTACCCTAAAATTATGTATATGTACTCTACTGTACTTATGAATTATATATATTATAAAATACCCGAAGATACATTTTTTGTGCATATGATAAGCAGGGTGATCAAATGATTTATCTTCCAAACAGGGCTGGGCTTCTTTTGAAAGCAAAAGGAGGTACTTTAATAATTATATTGAGACAACTCAAATAAATTGGAACTCCCTAGGCAATCCTAGACATAAAAATGCCTTGTACAGATTAAATTAAAAATATTAAAATTTTTTACTAATTATTATGGCTTTGTATTATCATTAGGTTATATCTGTAAGTATGATGCTTACTTGGAGCCAAGTTTACCACTATAGAGGTGTTAATCTACATTTCCAGTAGATAATTTTGATAATTTTACTACAAGCTTCACCCTACCACTTAATAAGTCTGTGATACTATCATTACTTTTTACATATAAATTAGACTGAGAATGACTTTCTGTAAAGATTGAAAGGATTAGCTCTGCATTTGTTTTCTTAAAATTAAAAAACATATTTACAAATTTTCTTTTTTTTTTTTTTTTTGAGATGGAGCTTTGCTCTTGTTACCCAGGCTGGAGTGCAATGGCGTGATCTCAGCTCACCGCAACCTCCGCCTCCTGGGTTCAGGCAATTCTCCTGCCTCAGCCTCCTGAGTAGCTGGGATTAGAGGCACGCGCCACCATGCCCAGCTAATTTTTTGTATTTTTAGTAGAGACAGGGTTTCACCATGTTGACCAGGATGGTCTCGATCTCTTGACCTCTTGATCCACCCACCTCGGCCTCCCAAAGTGCTGGGATTACAGGCGTGAGCCACCGCGCCCGGCCACAAAAATATTTTATTGTCTCCTTTTTGTGAGTTAGTTTAATCAATGCTAGGAAATATAATAATGACATCCATACAACCACTTACCAGATATAGACGAGAGATGATATATACTCTCTCCCTTTTGTGTAACTTTCTTACCTCAGTTTACCAGATATTAATGACATGAGACAATCTGATATTTGGACCAAATAAAGGTTATCAATGTCAATACAATATGCAATATTTGTTAACTCTAATTTACTTTGTACTTTTAAGACAAAATTAACATGCTTTATAGCTCTAATCCAATCTTCTTGAAGTCCAATAGCATTTATCTTGTGTACCATCTGGGATGCACACAACTGACATTACAGCTAAGTTACCTACTTAGAGCTTTATTTTCTAAATAGTATTGGTTGCTTCTCTGATTGTTATGTACATATAGTTGGATATAAGAGAGTGACTGCAAGAGCTTATTAAGAATATTTACAACCTTAAGTTTAATATAAGCATTACCTAATCATTGGTGTGTCTATCAAATCACAGTTACAGATTATTTAGCATTATTATAGGCACAAAAGAGATTATAAGTGAAAGATAATCAAATTTATGGAAATTGTTTTATATTCTCTAGCTTTATTTTCAATATACGGCATTAAAATATATTAAATCAATTTCACTTACTTTAGCAAGGGTACATATATAAGGACCAGTGCTTCTCTGATTGTTATGTACATATAGTTACCTGGAGAGGTTGAGAAAATACAGGTCTGATTTTGTTGATCTGGGGTACAACCAAGATTCTGCATTTCTAGAAAGTTCTCAGGGATTGATAGTCTAGGGATGACATTTTAACTTCCTAGCTTAAAACATTTTAAGTTCCGAGGGATGACATTTTAAGGAATCCTAGCTCTCTGCTCTTTAATATATTAATTATTAGCCACATGTAACCATTGAACATTTGAAATGTTGCTAGCCTAATTTCAGAATTACTGTAAATGTAAAATCCATATCAAATTTCAAAGACAAGGGAAAAAAGGAATGTAACAATTTCATTAATAATTGTAATTTTTGATTACATGTTGAAATATTTTTATTTTTATGATATATAAATGTTTAGTGTAGCATATATTCATTAATGATTTTAAATATGAGTCCTAGGCATTTAAAATTATTTGCATGCCTCACGACTAGGTGATGCTGCTCAAAACCACAAAATAATGTCCTGGTCATGTAAAGTGGTAGTCAAAGAATTCACTATGTGCCTCAATTGATCCTCCCAGACTTGCCTTTTTTGACTCTCTGTCCCATGCCCTAAGTTGCAGCTATATGCTACTTGAAATTCATCCAACATCTATTCTTTAATTCATTTGTTTATTCAATAAGTATTATATTGAGTGCCTACACTGAACCAGGCAAAACTAGTAGGCACTGTATGTACTTAGGTATAATGCTGAAAAAAGATAAGCATGAACCAAGTCTCACTGAATATGCAAGTTCTCATTCTTCTGATTTCATAAAAGGAAAAACCCCTTTTAACCCTTACTGTCTCTTTTTCTTGAAGTCATTCACTGGCTCTTTCATCTGTACTTCTATAGTGTTTTGTCTGTTACATAAAAACAAATTGCCTTATAATTGATATATATTGCACATATTTTTCTTCAAATAGGTTAATTACATCTTTGATGGCATGATTTAATTATATTTATGTCTTTCATTCTAGCACAATTTCCAGCACATAGTAGGTAGTTAATAAATCAATTTTTGAATGAATTATTTCACAAATAAGGTCGTAAAATTTTAAAACAATTTAATTTCAAAAAGCACTAATTATTTCAATTTGATTTCCATTTGACATGGTTCATTCCAGCTCTTTTTTTGCTATTACAAATATTTTATGTAGTAATGTATTACCAAGCTCAGCTGGCTTAAAATTAATTCAACACAATTTGATCTATGCCTGCCTAGTGCTCTTATTAAGCATTTCATTTAGTCTTTCTGAATATTGATCTCATTCACAAAATGAATTTTTAATTACTGCTACATGTTTTCTTGAAAAGACTGAAAGATTCAATTCATGAAATTGTTCCCAGATCATGGCAGGAACAATAAATTCAATAAATATGAAATTTAAATAGTTAAGCCTTACTCATTTCATTTCCTTTTTATTAACTAAATGTGAAATAATGTTTTGCAGGTAAAGCATAAGGTCACTTATGAGTTCCAAGTCAAATTTACAGCTTTACATGTACCTAAGTGTGCTGCTTTGCCAAGTAATTTCATTTCCCTCTACATCAATTATTTTACACGTAAGATAGAATTGGACAAAATGGCATCCCTCTCATGTCTACAGTTCAATGAGTCTTTGAAGAGGATGATGAAGTCTTTTTTGAAAATCACCAATAACAAAGGCCTTTTAATCTTTTCCTTTCCTCCTTTCTTTTTCTTTCAGTTGCAAACATTATTAGGCATACACGAGTGATAGTAGGTTAAAATAGGGACTATTGGTATGAAATCATGGTTTAATATATGGAGAGAGATGTAATGATAGAGATGTAAAGGGGTGTGTGTGTGTGAATACATATACTTCCTAGTTCCTAGTTCTGTCCGCCCAAAGTGCCTGTGAATAGCAAAATCCCCAAAATAATGAGCACATCTACTACTAAAATGTTGGTTGTTACATACTTTCAACTGAAAGCAATCAGTGCTTCTTAAAAAAAATGGACTGTGGCTGAGAAGAGCCTGAAATACTGTGTTGTGCCAGACAGTAATGAAATATTCAAAGAATGATTTAGATATGTTGTGTTAATCCATTCTTGCATTGCTATAAAGAAATACCTTGAGACTAAGAAATTTATAAAGAAAAGAGATTTAATTGGCTCATGGTTCTACAGGCTGTCCAGGAAGCATAATGCAGGCATCTGCTTCAGATGAAGTCTCAGGAACCTTACAATTATGATGGAAGGAAGCAGTGTACTGAGGCTGTGGCAGGGCAATAGTGACAGAGGCCCTATTGCTCATGATAGCAAGTGAGTTTCATGAGATCTGATAGTTTAAAAGTGAGGCACCTCCTCCATATTCTCATGTTATTCTGTTTTCACCATGTGCTGTGCCTGCTCCTCCTTTGCCTTCCATCACGACTGTAAGTTTCCTAAAACCTCCCCAGAAGCTGAGCGGATATCTCTATGCTTTTTGTACAGCCTGCAGAAGCATGACACAATTAAACATCTTTTCTTTATAAATTACCTACATTGGGTATTTCTTTATAGAAATAAGAATGGTCTAACAGATAAAATTCGTACCAAGGGATGGAGCATTGCTGTAAAGACACCTGAAAATGTGAAAGCAGCTTTGGAATTGGGTAACAGGCAGAGGTTGAAAGACGGCAGAGGGCTCAGAAGAAGGGAATGTTTGGAACTTCATAGAGACTCATTAAATTGTCATAATCCAGATGCTGATAGTGATATAAGAGTAAAGTCTGGGCAAAGGAGGACTCAGATAGAAATGAGGAACTTAATGAGAGCTGGAGCAAAAGTCATTTTTGCTATGCTTTAGCAAAGAACTTGGCTGTATTATACTCCCTGTCCTAGGGATCTGTGGAACTTTGAACTTGAGACTGACGATTTAGGATATCTGGTGGAAGACATTTCTAAGCAACAAAGCATTCAGGATGCCACATGGCTGCTCCTAACAACCAGTGCTCATATGCAGGAGGAAATAAATGACTTTAAGCTGGAACTTACATTTATAAAAGAAGCAGACTATAAAAGTTTGAAGAATTTGCAGCCTGGCCATGTGGCAGAGAAAGAAAAAGCTTTTGCAGGAGAGGAATTCAAGCAGGCTATATAGCTACTACTTGCTAGAGAAATTTGCATAATGAAAAGAAAGCCAAGTGCTAATATCCAAGAAAATGGGAAAAAGGCCTCCAAGGCATTTCAGAGAACTGTGCAGTAGCCAGTCCCATAAGAGGCCTTGAAGGCTAGAAGGAAAGAATGGTTTTGTGATCCAGGCCTCTGTCCCTATTGCCCTGCCACAGCCTCAGTACACTGCTTCTCCTACACCTTCCATCATAATTTTAAGTTTCCTGAGATTTTACCTGAAGCAGATGCCTGCATTATACTTCCTGGACAGCCTGTAGAAACATGAGCCAATTAAATCTCTTTTCTTTATAAATTACTTAGTCTCAAGGTATTTCTTTATAGCAATGCAAGAATGGACTAACACAACATATCTCAATTGAACATGAGATTTGGGTGGGACACACATCCAAACCATATCACATGTCAAAATGATTACGGTTCTAACTTAAAGGACTTCCACTGATCAAATCTGAGAAAATAACAGTAATTACTGTAATACTCTAAATAAAATAGGTGTCCATTAATTATCAGTGATATAAACAAATAAATGAATAAGAAGGTAAACCTTTTACATAGAATGCCAACTAATAAATCCATTAAATTTGAAAATAACAATTTGTGTTAAAAACAAGTAGTTTAGACAGTTCCTCTTCAAGGAGTTTCACTTTGTTACAAACAAGGTGTTCTTCTCTAATAGGTCTTTACTTCCTTGTACTGTCTGTCTTGAAGTCTTATTTCCCTGTTCTTTGTCTAAAGTAATCTTGCCCTCCAATCTATCAGTCCCTTCCACCTTGCTGTCCTCAGGCATGCCTACCAAGAAATCACCCCCTCCCTGCTGTGACAGCTTTCTCCAAAGAAAGTGTTCTTCCCTGTGCTCTTCACATTAGCTAACTGCATTTAGCTTAGACTGTACGGTCCAACCACAAACAATAGGGAAATGACACAGCAGCTAAGTCCAACTGCCTCAAGAATGAAAAACACCTGCTGGCGCATGCCTATAATCCCAGCACTTTGGGAGGTCAAAGTGGGTGGATCACAAAGTTAAGAGATCAAGGCCATCCTGGCCAACATGGTGAAACCCTGTCTCTACTAAAGAAATACAAAAATTAGCTGGGTGTGGTGGTGCATGCCTGCATTCCCAGCTCCTAAGGAGGCTGAGACAAGAGAATTGCTTGAACCAGGGAGTTGGAGGTTGCAGTGAGCAGAGATCACACCACTGCACTCCAGCCTGGTGACAGAGTGAGACTCCATCTCCAAAAAAAAAAAAAAAAGCCCTGCTCTCCTTTGTCTGGTGTGCTCTCACCATTGCTCTATCCACGAGATGTACCCTTCTATAGAAGTAAATTTGCCTTGATGAGAATATTTATGTTCGAGTGCTATTTCTTTTGCAGTACCAAAAATTTATTTTTACCACTTTGACAGTCATTATAGCAATAATATAGGCAAAAATATCAATAGTTTATCAAAATGGATAAAATGTGATTAAGAATGGGATATGTATTTAGTTTCAAACTATCTCTCTTTGAAATACTTACTGACTGCAAAGGAAAAAAGAAATGTAACTTTCTAGTGAAGAAACCTGGCAGTGGCCAGGTTGCTTGATCACTTAAGATAACTTGATTAAGATAACCAAATATCACCAGTAATGGAACACATCAATATTATATGCTAACTAATAGGATGTAATAAGAAGTACATAGCATCTCTCTTGTACTACCCTACCCAAAATGCATAAAATGGATAAAACCTTGGAGAAATACTGGAAAATTCCACATTAAAGAACATTCTACAAAATCAATACCACATAATCTTTAAAAAAAAAAATGTAAAGATGGTAGAAGTTAAGGAAAGACTAAGGAAATGCTTTTATTGAAGGAGCTGATAGAGACATAGCTACTGATTTCAAGTGACTATCCTGGATTGGATTCAGATGTGATAATTACCTGGGACAATGGGCAAAATTGAATTTTGGGCAAAGGTTATATGGAAGTTCTTTTTACTACTGCAACTTCTCAATACTTTTGAATGCTTTCCAAATAAAATTAACTTTCATAAGAAGAAAAAAGCAAAGCCAACAAAAGTGTTTTTAATATGAAATAATAGAATATACGTGAAAAACTTCTTGAAGTTAGTCAAATATATAATAGTCTGAAGCCAGTGTACTCACAAGGAATGTGTGAAATTCGATGGATCCGTGGTCTCCATTGTTACATTTTTCTTTTTTTTTTTTTCTCTCAACAAGTAATCAGATATTCATGTAATTTTGTTTTTGCTTATTTATTTTTGAGATAGGATGTCACTCTGTCACTCAGGATGGGGTGCAGTGGTATGACCGCAGTTCACTGCAGCTTTGAACTCACTCCAGTGCTTATGTGATCCACATACCTCAGTTTCCTATCTGGGATCAAAAGCACATGCCACCGTATCTGACTGATTTTTATATTGTTTTGGAAAGAGGAGGTTTCACATATTGCCTAGGCTTGTCTCAAATTCCTGGGCTCAAGCAATCCTTCCATCTTGGCCTCCCAAAGTGCTAGGATTACAGGCGTGAAACACCACACCCAGTCTTTTATTTTGAATAAAAGTTATTTCAGTCATTGACCTCCCAGTTGATTTAGATGTTACTCTTTCTCTATGTCCACAGGATGCTCTGTATGCCTTTATTAGCATGAATCACAGTCCTCTAAGCTAAAATATAAGTTCTGTGATGGTAGGAAGCTTGCTGTAAAAGACCAACATACTGTGGCAATGTATTTCAGAATGAAACTTGTACTATGCTTATATTGTGAATTACATATCATTTATCAATGTGTAAGCAATCCTTTGTTCTATTACGTCTCTTTGTTGTATAAAATGTTTGCATAGTGGCTGGTCATGGTGGCTCATGCCTGAAATCCAAATCCCAGCACTTTGGGACAGCAGGGTGGGGAAATACCTAAGTTCAGGAGTTCAAGACTAGCCTGCTCAACATATTGAAACCTAACCTCTACTAAAAATACAGAAATTAGCTGGGCATGCCCCTATAATCCAAGCTACTGGGGAGAATGAGGCAAGAGAATCGCTTGAACCCAGAAGGCAGGAGTTGCAATGCACCAAGATCACCACTGCACTCCAGACTGGGTAACAAAGTGAGATTAAGTGTCCAAAAAAAAAAAAAAAAAAAAAAAAAAAAAGGCTGTATAGAAATAATAATATAAAAATTGCATTGACATTTTTCACAATAGCAAATTTTAAGCATTTGATCTTTCACATAATATATAATTGAATTTAGTTTTATTTTTTGCCCTGACAGAATGAATCTTTTAATTTGGAATGTTCCCACTTACTAATATAAATGATATACTTCTTTGCTCTTGTCTTTGAAGGCATGCCTCCTTGCCATCTCCTTTACTTTTGTTATACTGGTTATGTATAATTTGATTTTGAATTCAGTGCTATGTTAGAAACTGGATGCCACACTTAGATTTTCCAGCTATTGCTACTGAGGTTTAGAAATCATTTTTAAAACCATTAATATTTTTTCTAATTGTGAGTGAAGCTCAATTTCTAGGATAACCCATTTCTGACAGAAGACTCTGCCTCCTTCTCAGTTACTATCATAATGAGAGTTAGATTGAGGAAGATGGGAATGGAATAGAGATCATACATAGAGGAGGTCTGCTGAAAGGCCAGCCTTATGATAACCACTTGAAGAAAAGAAACAGCAGCCTAGGGATGCTGTTGATATGATCCACGGTAGATTCAAGGACCTACATGGAAACTGGGTGGAAGTTAATCAACTTGTGATGTTAGTGTGTTGACAATCATGTAAGCATCATCCAGGGATTACACTTAGATAGGATATGGTAGGGATGAGTCTCACACACACAAAAAGGAAAATCAGGTTAGTTAATGATAGCCTGTGTTTCTTTCATTGAAACTGTATTTTTCTCAGTTTATTCCAACTTGAAATCACTATCAGTTTCTGGTAGGTTTTGATATTAGACAATAATGTGGTGTTCAAAAGAACAGACTATGTAGCTACATTCAGCAGGTTCAAATCCCATCTCTGTTGCTCATTAGCTGTGCAATCTTGAGTGTTTTACTTAGCTTCCCCATTTCAATGTCTTTAGCTATAAAATGGGGGAAAACGTGGGTAGCCATAAAATATTTGAAAAGATTAACTGAGTCAATATTTTTATGGCACTACTTGGTTGGCATAGCTAGAATTCAATAAATGTTCATTGTTATTAAGATGTATTTTGATAGTGTTGAGATGTTTTCTTTTTCTTCTGTATCTTCATGGACTTCATGGATATTTAAAAGAAGAGAGAAATTGCCATTTGTCTGCTATCCAGAAGCCATACTGAAACAATTTCTTGATCATCCATTTTAAATAATATTTTTTATAATATTCAGAATACCAGAAGCCATACTGAAACAGAATTTCTTGATCATCCATTTTAAATGATATTTTTAAAAATATTCAGAATAACCTGAGCCCTTAACTGCACCAACCTTGCAATGACAAAAATGATGTATATAGCAATCCTACCATCTGTGCCTATGTCACAACATCATCCTTTTTGGAATAAATCCACCACTTTTAATTAGCTCCACAGTAAATTCATGATTTTAGTCACTTCTGGATCCTCAAAGCTGGTTTACAGTTAAAAAATTATTTCTAGTTTCCTAGTTGACTCCTTGCAGCACTTCCTTTTGTGGCTATTTTAAAATAATTTCATTCTCCTTGACCTTAACACTTTATTTCTTCAACTTCCAGAACAGCTAATCTCCAGAAATTGTTTGAATAAACTCATTTTTAATGTTAGTGATTAAATTTATATGTATTCTAAGTATCCTCATATTTTTAGCATCATAATTTATTAAAATATTATGTTATCTTTACTGTTTCTCCCATTTATTAACAAACACAATTGTCTTTCCTATCCTAAAAAACCTTCTGTTATCTTCTCATTTTTGAAATTTGTAAGCTTCTCTCATTCTAACAGCCTTTCCTAAGTCATTAGACAAATTAAAACAAGTGATTTCTAAAGAAAAAATATTTTCATTTCTATATAGTATCTATTAACAGCTATGCTCTCTCTCACACTTTCTCCAAGAAAACTCCACCAAAACTAAACAAAAACTCCCATGATAGAATAAATTTTGGGGCAGGGCAAGGTGGCTTACGCCTGTAATCCCAGCACTTTGGGAGGTCAAAGCAGGCAGATCACAAGGTTAAGAGATCAAGACCATCCTGGCTAACATGGTGAAACTCCAGTTCTACTAAAAATATTAAAAATTAGCTGGGCGTGATGGCACACACCTGTAGACCCACATACTTGGGAGGCTGAGGCAGAAGAATTGCTTGAACTCAGGAGGTGGAGCTTGCAGTGAGCTGAGATGGCACCACTGCACTCCAGCCTGAGTAACAGAGCAAGACTTCATCTAAATTAAAATAAAATGAAACAAAATGGGGGGCCAGGCATGGTGGCTCACTCCTGTAATCCCAGCATTTTGGGAGGTCGAAGCAGGCCAGTCACTTGAGGTCAAGAGTTTGAGACCAGCCTGGCCAACATGGTGAAACTCCATCTCTACTAAAAATACAAAAATTAGTCAGGCCTTGTGGCAGGCACCTATAATCTCAGCTACTCGGGAGGCTGAGGCAGTAGAATCCCCTGGACCTGGGAGGTAGAGGTTGCAGTGAGCAGAGATCATGCCACTGCACTACAGCCTGGGCAATAGAGTGAGACTGTCTCAAAAAAAAATGTTTTTGGAAGAAATGAATAAAATCATGTAAATTTTATTTACTGAAAAAGAAGTATTTTAACAGGTTAATATAAGTTGTTAATTTTCAAGAACTGTGATTGTGTGTGTGAGTGTGTGTGTGGCGGGAGGAGGGGGCTTAAAGGTTAAACCTTTAACCCCTAGTAAGAGGAAGCTAGGCTTCCGAACCTACTGGAATGCTTAAATCTTCTCAGGATACGGAACACTACACCATTCTAGAAGCAGTATACCAATGAACACATACTAACCATTACCAGAATGCATGGAAAACAGATACATCAATACAAAACATTCATGTGTTAAACTATGGGTTGGAACTTCTAAAGTAATGTATCAAGTCAAATCTGATTAAACCTAAACTCATTTTTCTCCTCAATGTTTCTGTTGAACTATTACCATTAATGTTACACATCATCTTCCCAGGCTTAAAATCCAAGAAAAACACTCGAAATAATATTTAATTCTTTTACAGTGCTCTAATTTACCAAGTGAAACATAAAGATAACCAAAGAAAGGTGTTATCAATGAAAATGGAATTATGGAAATAGACAGTTTACAGAAGAATGTATAGAAGTTGGAAACTGATTGGATGTTGTGGGGGAAAAAAGAGGACATTAACAAAAATGACATGATAGAAAAAAGAACCAAACTAACTGCTTATTACATATATATGCAGGGTTTTTTTCCCCACGTAATTCAGATAGTAAAAGTGTTGTTAAACATAATAATAAGAGACTTTGAATTTACTATTTTAAAAGTAAATGCTGTATATGCCACTGATTCACTGGTCTTAGTTTAATTTTGCAAATGGAAACATAATTTTTAAAATTCCAGTTACAAAGTTTGTCATAATTTTAAAAACACCGCTGTATTTTATTGTGTAAACATACCTTGTATTTTTTAAGGATAAAAAAATTAAATTTATTCCTTAAATTTTTTCCTAGATACTGGACAATCAATTATTTAAGATTTACATGCTTTGAATATGTTGGTTCCAGAATTGCTGGTTCCCCAATTATAGATTGGGGAGGCAATAAATGCTAAGTTGCATACAAAAGATATAAATGAAGTTATTATAGTTATTAACATTCATGTCTGAAAATGAACCATCTTAAATTTTTTTAAAAATTAGATAGTTGTATGATACAAGGAAATCAGATGACTAATTTATATTTAATTTTATATTTAAAGGAAATTTGAGCATTTACATTCTCTTTTAAAGTAAATGCTACATGTATCTGTCTCTGAACAGGTCTTTGCTTCCAACTTCTGGAAAACACTAGTTGGTAAAAACAGCAAAGGGACTACCTAATAATGGAATGTTCAATCTGGTTCTCCTGACTGTCAGAAGATTCCATTACCATTTTCTAAGTAACATATACTTTTGTTCAATCGCTATGATTCAAAAACAATCTTAAAAGCTGATTTTGAAATACTGAAACACAGACAATATAGGAAACACAGCCCTCAATCTGTCCTAGTTGACAGTATTACCATCTAAGTTCATCAGAATCTCCTCCCAAAATTTTGGGGTGAGATCAGACAAGCCTAGTGAAATGGCCAAATGTAGAATAGTAAAATGCTTTATCTCCTAGAATTCATCAAAATGAAAAGAAAATTTGACCTTCAGCTTCAATGTCCCTTTCTGTAAAGAGTAGTGAACAATTTAAATGGCATGCTGAATTCCAGTTAGAATGTGTGTCTTATGAACTGAATGGTTTTTCTTTTCAAAGGTATTGATAACAAGGGTCATGAAGGAGCAGAATGTGCTTATTTTTTAACTCACTGTCAAATCTCTTCCCCAATCTTCTAGATTATGTTCCTTTTTTTGATTGATGGACCTATTAAGTTTCTGGGAATAAATGCCAAACACACACATCATACAGAGGTTGCTTTAGGCACACAAATTCAAGTTCTGATTAACACAGTAGGGTCACCAAACATCTAGTAAAGCCTGTGCCAATGTTTGTGTTTTCTTGCAATTAGATGAAAATCGAAGCCATGTGGGCACCAACAGGGAAAACAGCAGGTCTCAATGTGTGTTTGGCAGTGCACATTCTCCACTTCTCTTGTCCTCTTTTATTTTTTTGACAATGTAACCAAAGCTTTATTTAATTTTATTATTTGTGTTGTGATGGTGGTGGTGGTCTCAAACATTTTTCTCCCATTTTATTTATGTTGTTTATCTACAATTCCCAGGTGGTTTCAGAAAAGAAAATCAAACTTCCCTCCGTAATAAGTCTACTTCCCTTATTGTTTAAGTACAGAAGACAATATAGCAGGTGCCTGAAAACCTGTGGGAAGACATTAAACAAAAGGCAATTGTAAAGAATTTTGACTTTATGCTCTACCAAAGGTATTTCCAGGAAATGAAAGCAATACAGGCACAACAAAAGTATATAAGAAAAAAATATGTGCACATACACATACAAGCATCCATGCAAAATTTAATATTTAAAACACGTAGTTATGGCAGTAGGAATTAAATTTTTAATTATTTAATAGAAAACGTATTATATTTCTTTTTGAACTAAATATTAAAATGTAAAGGCTGATGTTGCCAACAATTGTTAAGTGACTAATATAAATTCAAGCATAAAATACTACTTTTAAATTTTATTATTTTTAAATTTTCGCAGAGTTTCATTTAATGTTTTGTTTGTTTTACCTTTGGTTCTTATAAGAGAAGTTGAATATAAAGAAATAGTTGGCAGGGCATGGTGGCTCATGCCTCTAATCCCACCACTTTGGGAAACCTAAGCGGGTAGGTCTCTTGAGCTCAGGAGACCAGCCTGAGCAACACGGTGAAACCTAGTCTCTAGAAAAAACACAAATATTAGTGGGTAAGATGCTAACCAGGTAAGCTTCCCACCTCAGATACCTCAGGAGGCTAAGGTGGGGGGAAGATTACCTGAGTTGGGAGTTGGGGATGTCAGGCTGTAATGAGCCGTGACTGTGCTACTGCACTGTAGCCCAAGTAACAGAATGAGATCCCATCTCAAAAAACAAAAGAACAAAAAAATAAAAACTGTGTACTGTAAACTCCAGTCACCAATCTAGCAGATGATCTTACTTCTCAAATAATGCAAGTTTTCACTTTACTAAATTTCTAAATTTAGTTTTAGTTTTCACTTTTCTAAATTTCACTTTGCTAAATTACCACTTTGTGAAGTCCAATTTTCCCATGCTTCAGGAAATACATACTTTCATCTTTATTGCTTAAAAATGTAAGATCTTAAATATTTATATATGTATTCTTTCATTTTCTTATTTTATATTTTTTGAGGCAGTGTCTCACTATATTGCCAAGGCTGGATTTGAACTCGTAGGCTCAGAAAATCTTCCTATCTCAGCTTTCCTAGTAGCTGGGCTATAGGTGTGGCCCACCATGCCCATCTAATCTTTAAACAAATTTAAAGTAAATTTTCCTAAAAATATTAAATTTTTAAATGAATAAAAATTATGCTACCTAATTACACAAATAAGTGGCACCCATAAAATAATTTCTGTCATTTAAAAATAGTCAGGACAAATGATATTTAATCTAAGCAATGCATTTTATGAATTGACACAATGAGGTCACAGAAGTTCAAAGAACATTTGGGAGGCCAAGGTGGTGGATCACTTGAAGTCAGGAGTTTAAGACCAGCCTGGCTAACATGGTGAAACCCCAGCTCTACTACAAATACAGAAATTAGCCAGACTTGGAGGTGCAGGCATAGTTCCAGCTACTCGAGAGGTTGAGGCAGGAGAACTGCTTGAACCTGTGAGGTGGAGGTTGCAGTGAGCCAAGACTGTGCCACTATATTCCAGTCTGGGCAACAGAGCAAGACCCCATCTCAAAAAACAAACAGAAAAACCAACCATGTCTGTGTATTCTTTGAACTTGTCTTATATACTGTTTGGTGAGAATGTGAATTCATACAGACATTTTAGAAAAGAGTATGAGGTTCCACAAAAACAAACAAACAGAAACCTGTATGATCCAGCAATTCCACTACTGGGTATACATTCAAAAGAAAGGAAATCAGCATGCTAAAGAGCATACATGCTCCTCCTGTGTTTACTGGAGCACTATTTGCAATAGCCAAGAATTGGAAAAACCTAAGTATCCTTCAATAAATGAATGGATAAAGCAAATGTAGTATATATACACCCAGTGAAGCACTATTCAGCTGTAAAAAAAAGAATATAATCTTATCATTTGCAGCAATATGGATGAGCCTGAAGGACAGTATGTTAAGTGAGGTAAGCCAGGCACAGAATGACAAATACTACGTTTTTCACTCGTATGTGGGAGCTAAAAAAGTTGATCTCATAGAAATAGAGAGTAGAATAGTAATTGCCAAACTGGAAAGGGTACGTGGGCTAACAGGATAGGGAGTAGTTCATTAATGTGTACAAAACTACAGTTACATAGAAGCAATAAGTTCTTGTGTTCTATAGCACAGCACAGCGACTATAGTTAACAATAACTTACTGTATATTTCAAAATAGCTAGAAAAGAGGATTTTGACTGTTTTCAACATAAAGAAGTAACTGAGGTGATGAATATCCCAATTATCTTCAATTAATCATTGTACACTGTATACATGTATAAAAATACCATACTGTACCCCATAAATATGTGCAATTATTAATAAAAATTTTTAAAATAATAAAGATAGATGCACAAACACAAAATAAATACAGATTAAAACCACAATGAGATATTACTTCACAACTACTAGGAGGGCAATAATAAAACTACAATGACAAATGTTAGCAAGGATGAACATTTAACTGTGGATTAGATGACTGTACCCTCTTGAAAAGATTTTACATGAGCAGACTGAGAAACAATTTAGAGCAGAAAGCCCTTTTCTTTGGCCCTAAGATCTTAAAATATTATTTGTCTAATCATTGTATTGTATTTCTTTTACTTTGTAAAGTTCGGGTACCTGGATGAGAGCTAACATTGCTGATAAGATTGCTGATTAACTGTAAACCCATGTCAATGTTACACAAAAACTGGACTTTAAAGTGTTTGGAATATATACTATATTTTGTTCCCACTGGCACCAAGGAATCAGTCATAAATCATTCTCAATAAATTCCTTTCTGTGTGTTGTATTACCTTGGAATGTTGTTTGTAGCACCTCATTACTTACCATATTATATTTAATAAACTATAAGATAAAAATTTTAGATAGTAGTAAATGTTGTTTGTAGCATCTCATTACTTATATTTAATAAACTATATGTTGTTTATAGCATCTCATTACTTATATTTAATAAACTATAAGATAAAAACTTTAGATAATATATTTTTAGATAAATAAATTTTAGGTAATATATTTCTTTGCATAAAGCATAAAACAGAATTTATTATTTGCATTATATAAATTTTCATTTCAAATTATTTATCTGTCCTTAATATATTTTACTCCTTATTCTAAAATATGGTATTTGCACATAGCCAGTACAGAAATCTTGGGAGAATAACACTAAGGATTCTCAGTCTTGTGTCTTACATTCAATTTTTATTTTAAATTTATTTTACTAAATTCCTTTTCCTGCTCCATTGCCATCTAATTTGCATGACATATCAGAAAAAACTTTTAAAAATTATGTAATGCTATCTCTTCCATTAAGAAAAAAAGAAACTCTTATTTCGTAAAACACTGAACATTTCCATTTGGAAATTTGTGTTACCCATGTTCTTTCAAGTTACAAGAGCAGGTAGTTTTACCCCATATATTTTTCAAAATAAGCAAGGGCCATCCAGAAATATTACAGAAGATGATTTCTTCCCGATAAGTTGTTCAGTCTTTATTTATTACTAGGCTAACATTATTGACATCTGACACTGGCCATTCCTCAGTTCAAAAGTGAAAAGCTGCTTAGAAAGCAAAGTGTCTCCTCCATTTTAATTCCCTAAAGAGTGTATTCCTTTGGGCAAAACAGTCATGTGGAGCACCTGTGGTGCAAGTGCCAAAGAAATATCAAGCAAAACCCAGCCACAGCTGTGCTGTAATCATTGAAGTGTGCCCCGTGCATAATGGCACATTAGGTAGGCATTGATCTCTGCCAGTTTATGAGGTCTCTTACAGAATTAGGCAGACTTTTTCACTGAAACCCATGGAGCAGAAATTGCTACTTCTAAGCTAATCTATTTTCAAATTACCACCCAATTGTGACTGATGACCTCACTACAAATCCGCTTATCTACCTCTAGCCACTCAACAAGCAAGGAAGAATAAATCATTATTTTCCTGTTTTCAATTCTTTACAAAAGAAAACTCTTCTTGCCATTCTTAGTCACCTTCAATGCCACTGCAGCTGTGAAGATAAGCATGATAAATGTTAAATGCTGCCTAATTGTCAGTGCTTATTTGTAAGGAAAATGAGAAGGTAGAATATTTACTTAGTACGATACAGGGTTTAATTAAGAGTTAGTTTAAAAATTTCTGATAAGCATTTTAACTAATTTTATGTATTTATTAAAAATAATTTATTCAGAATTGAGTGATATTGAATGCTTGACTAAAAAAAAAGTCACCACCATTTCTTTGTGTAAACCCTGGGTCTAGTTTAATCACCTGAGTAGATAAAACTCAAAACATGTAAGAGAAGAGCTTTTATTCTGAAAATAGAAGCAATGCTCAATAGGTTCGTTAATTAAAGACAGTACTGTGTAAAAATCTGTAGGAGACAGAAAATGCACAAGTTAGAGTTGGCCAAAACCTATTCCTAATCTCGCCTCAACAAACTTTACCATAACAGAAGGTAACATTAGTGACTTTACGGTCCACAAAGCTTGATAGTTTCAAGAATGTGTAAAAAATGTAATGAAGTGATGCTGACTTGCATTTCTATTAGAATGATATTCTATTTTAAATTTCAAAGGCCTTGGGACATATTTTAAATCAATATTTTGGTATATATTTTATAGGTGATTTATGTTGTGAAAAACATATTGCCCTGTTCTCTGAACGTTTTTCATGTTAACCATGTAAATGAGGCCTAAATGGTGAATATATTAATGTATGTATAAGAAATTCATTTACATGTTTATTGCATTAAATTTAATAGAAGTAGAAATTTAAAAACAGTTCTAGCAAAATTGTAGAATTTCTCTTTACACATTCACTGGGCAAAGCACTAGCTATAAAATCTTAGTCTTTGTCAGGTGACGGATAAGGAAGAAAAATAATTATTTCTATGTCCATACTTAAAGCACATTTTAAAAAATGTTTCTAACTTGAACATAATCAAAATTCAAAAATCTGGACCAACCATTGCTGTGACGCCTCAGCCTAGCTGTTTTATCCATACCCTATGCAATGGACTGACATAATTATCTATTCAGAGCCAGTTAGCAACACTTCGCTTTTTTCAAAGAATAGCTTCTCAGTGGAATTGGAATTGCTTTCTCATATTTGCCTTTTGATTGATGTAACTATGTCAGAGTTTCTTTCCAAACATTAACCAATAATTTTTTTTTATATTGTAGATTACGGCAAGTCATTTTTAAAGCAAGACAATATTATCTACTCCAACCTACCTACTAATACGCATGAGGAAAGGTACCAAATTAACTTACAGATGCAAAAATATAACAACTATATATTTTGGTAAAAACATTAATTTTTTAAATAGCATTAAATTTTTAATTATCTATGGAGTAGATGGGAAGAATTCACAGTTCCATAAATTAGAAACATTAGTAATATGAAAATATTTTAAGTACATTCCTCTCATTATTTTACAGCATTTCTTTATGTTTTTGTTATAATTAATATTTTCAAGCAAAATCATCATGGGTATACCTAAATTAGTCAATATACAATATTCTGTATACGTGGAAAAATTAACAACAATCCATATAGTAACTTCATTTCTTCTGCTGCAGGTTTCCAACTTAACAACAGGCTTTTCCATATCCTTCATCACATACGTGAAAATATGTATAACTGTATACCATACACAATGAGTTTTATGTTATTTAAAAAAACAGTATTACAGTGTTATAATAAAAACGTTGTTTAGTAAAAATGGCCTTTTCAAAAAAACATGTCAAAAGAAAGCCTCCAGTCAAATGTACAGATATGACTAATACTTTTAATCAAGTTAAAATATTCATTAATATGGATCAAAACCACAATACTTAACTTTTCCCTAATGATGAACATTTTGAATGTTCTTGGGAGGGTTTTTACTTCTCTCCTTGTTTATTTATCTTGCTAGTTAGTTACTATTTTATTAAGATTATATATGTGTATTTTAGTAGATCCTCCTTTTCATGAATTAATAGCAATTTGGGATTTTTACAAGCCATGAGTGTGTGCACTTCCTGACACCCTAGGAAACACTGACTGGCTTCCCCACTTTTAAATTTTCACTGACCTGAAGGAAGGAAAACAGTATCTCATTACTGCTGCAGTTGGCAGTTTCCTACGAGTAAGCTTTGGAACTTTTCACATGTTTGCTGCATATTTTAGCCTGGTTTGCAATAATCCCTTATTTATATGATTTGGCCAGTTTTATATTAGGTTACTTGTCCATATTTAGCACCATAATAAAATTAAGTAAGTTCCTATATTCTTCTCATGAGAGTTATAGGAAGGCTAAACGAAGACGGAGAAGTGGGCACTCAGCCATATTAGCACTTAACATATTTCACTGAAAATTTTACTATATTGCTTTCATGATGGCAATTTTTCTGATTGTCAGGCATTTATTTTTACTCCTCTTTTACTCCAATAATTTATAATAATACTTGTGATACTCTAAATATTCAGAAAATAAAGGTTAAACAGTTAAAATTGTGAGACTACATCTTCAAACTGTCAGATACTTCAATCAAGCTGCCAGTGAAGGAATCAAATCTCCTACCTATGTGTCCACCCCCCCCCCCAACAGAAAACTGTTCAGAATATACTTCTGAGTGAATTGTAATTGGTTGCTCACTCTTGAAATCCTTTTCCTAACCTTCCCAGTCTCTCCCTGGAGGTAACAATAGGTCAGCTTCAAGTTTAAATCTGTGAGTGGAGACCACTGTGGCCCCTTCTCTCCTGCTGCTCTCTATAGAACCTTTATATAGTAAAAAGTTTTTAATGCTAATTTTTCTTGGTTTCCTTACTTTTAGTATTATGTTCATTCCATTCAAACTTGGCAATTGAAGACTGTGTGGAATTTCAACTAACACATCTCAGATGTGCATGATCTCAGCCTGTGGGATATAAAAGGATTTGATTTAGAAGGCACCTCTGTCCAACTTTGTAGTCTAGACTAGCAATTGGTCTAGAATAATTCTATAAGACAATGGTCTCTTGGTTCAAAATAGCCATTAATCAAAATGCTGACAGTATCATTTTGTTGTTAAATGAGTGACACTGGGTTCATTATTTTTTTGGGGTATCTTTGCATTAAGTCAACCAGGCTGTAAAGGTAAAGATTTCCATCATTCACAAAATGTGAATGTTGTAATTTATCTTTTGCTTGGGGCAAAATTTTTCAAAAGAATACATTTTAAATTTGGAAAATATCTGAAATGAAATCCACATGTTTGCAGTCAGAAAACTATCTTTGTAGGTCTCAAAATTAGGTTTCCATAACTAGGCATTCTATTGACTGTGTGATTGGAGACAAATCATCTTGCCTTTCTTTTCTCAATTCTTTTTTCCTTATGCTTAAATAAATTATGCAGCACAATCAATAAAAATTATTCTAAGTCTAATTTTGCTTTCTTTGGTAAAACAAACCAACTAATAAGTTAAGGAATTTCTAAGTATGCCTCTGATATTCAAACCAAAGTTCAAACAATCATTTTTTTTCAACTATATTTTGTATCTCTTCTTGCTTGCACTCTCAGTTATATTTTCATTATGATTCTGAAAACAAACCAGTATATTGAGGGTAATGATTGTAAAAGCTTTTGGTAACACATTATAATGTCTGGATTTGATGACTCAAGGTATATCTATACATGCACAAGTCAAAGCCACTTTTATATTACACTACTCATATTGTGTTAGAAGCAGCAAGAAATCATGAAAATAATTCAGCAAAACATATCATGTTTAGACTTAAGCTTATCTAATCAAACAAGTTACTAACTGAGCAACTACAAGACAATAAAACAGTACATTTGAATTAAAATTCCCGATTTAAGAGAAAATATAATTTATAGAAGATCTGTCTTAAGAAACAAGTTATAAGTGTGATGAATACTGTAAAATATGAAGGGTTTTGTTTTTTGTGGTGGTGCTACTTAGTTAAGACATGAAGGTTTGTATAGAGTTAGCTAATTAGAGGATGAGATTAAAATTAGGCATTTTAGCAGATCAATGTGGTTCTAACAAAATGGCCACTTCAACATGTGTACCCTCTTTTTAGTCATAAACTTGAGCAACATACTCATCTACTAGTTCAAAACTACGTGAGATTCATGGTAAGAGATGGAAGGATGTTTGTTTTACATATTATCCAGTAATAAAAATTTCTCATTCCATCAGGTCTCATTGCCTTCTTGGATGAATCTGTAGCAGAGTCGCAAGCCTACAGAGCAAGTTAGAGTAGTGTTGCTCAGGGGCTTCTTTACTACTTAAAAAAGAAATTTGGGATGTACTTTAAATTTATTATAAAACTGCAACTGATTTTTTTCTAATGGTATAGACAACTAGATTTCAATACCCTGAAACATTTTTGTGATTATATATGCTTTTGTTTTACTCATCTTTGTACCTCCATACTCTTTATTACAGCTTTTAAATCAATATCCAAGGGAAATTATGTACTGTGTGTAGCAAATTCTACAAGATATTAGGGAAACAATCTTTTTAAATGCCATCATTATTTTATAAAAATTTTTTACTGTGAAATTCCAACCAAGATGTCACACATTGACAAAATGATAATATACTTAAAGGTTGAAAACCACTTTAATGACATGAATTTTGTCATAGTATTCAGTAAGATGGCTTTCTAAAAACAGTTTGATATTCTTTTATATATATATGTGTGTGTGTGTGTTGTATATATATATATATATATATATATATATATATATATATTTTTTTTTTTTTTTTTTTTGAGATGAGAGTTTCACTCTTGTTGCCCACTCTGGAATACAATGGTGCCATCTCAACTCACTGCAACCTCCACCTTCCTGGTTTAAGTGATTCTCCTGCCTCAGCCTTTGGAGTAGCTGGGATTCCAGGCATGCACCACCATGCCTGGCTCATTTTGTATTTTTAGTAACGACAAGGTTTCACCATGTTGATTAGGCTGGTCTCAAACTCCTGACCTCAGGTGATCCACCCAACTCGGCCTCCCAAAGTCCTGGGATTACAGGCATAAGCTACCAAGCCCAGCCAAAAATTTTAATCACACTTGGTAAAGCACCACGTAAAATACAGACTGTTAATTTTACTTGAACTTTTCTGCTCTTCTGATTTCAAAAATAATTCCACAGTTTGATCTTAATTTTTTTGACTTCATAATTTTAGAACTCAAACAGAACTGTCCTTAACAAAGAAAGCTCAAGGGAACTTTCAATCATATATTTAGAATAAAATGAGATAAAATTCCCTAAAACTTTGAGGGCCTACTTTTCAACTTTTGTAGTACAGATGAAAATAAATTGTTCCATAATTCCAATCAAAATAACTAATCTACATAGATCTATGTACAATGATCTACAGGTCTCACTACTGTTAATAGCCTGCTACTCTATAATTATCTCTTCATCTTTGTTATTATAAGTTCTGGCTAACTGTTGGTTACATTTCCACTAAGGAAAAGGGAGTGGGACAGTTTTCATAGCAACTGTCTCAGACCTCAGGCAAATTCCCAATGACTGTGGGTAGCACTCCTAGACATAAATTGTTGCAAAGTCCACTTGTGGCTCAACAGGGATATAGTTTTGATGAAACCCAGATGAGCTGCAACTGTATTTCAGTCTATACTCCCACTTCAGCTCTAGTCAATTACCTATAGTAATAGGAGAACAGAAATAACATGAGTAATGAAATCTGCAGATAATCCCAAAGCATCATTTTAGCCAGTAATTCCCAATCTCTCCTGTATTAAACCTCTTGCTTAAACTTCTTAGCATGTATTAAAATGGACAGATATGAATCTTTGTCTTTTTCTGTGGTAAAGACGCCAGTAAATTATAAAATGATCCTAAAAATATGGCCACAAAGGAGGGAGAACTGATTAATCACTGGTATTGTAGATATTTATTTTTGAGAACCTCAGAAAAGTATTTCTTCTGCCTACCAAACTTATGGAAACACACTGCCATCATTCATAATACTTGAGTTAAATAAACCTATGTAAAATCATGTAATTATTTATTAAAACATAATATGAATTCTAATTAAACCAGACAGATTAATCACAAAAGTCAATCTCTCCTCCCTTTCTTAACCCCAGGAAAGGCAAAGCAGAGAATTAAAACAAACAAATATATTCATCCATTAAGACCAGGGGAATGATAAAAGTGACCACAGCAATATAAGATTTCAAGGAATTGGGGGAATGATGAATTCACATAAAGTTTATTGATGTAGCAAATGGGAGTTAAAGACCTCTCAGGATAAGCAAGCCCATTCACTCTAAGGAAACCGGAAGATAATCAGCAGTAAAGGCATACTCTACCAGAAGATGAGATGAAAAGGCAACATTTTCCCACACCTTGTTCCAAAAACGTCGACAATCAGCAGATGTCTTTCCCTTGCCAACTACTGAAGAAACTAAAAGCACTGGAGAACTTTCTACATATTATCTGTGATGGTTAATATTGAGTGTCAACTTGATTGGATCAAAGAATGAAAAGTATTGTTCCTGAGTGCGTCTGTGAGTGTGTTGTCAAAGGAGACTAGCATCTGAGTCAGTGGACTGGGAGAGGCAGACTCACCCTCAACCTGGGTGGGCACCATCCAATAAGCTGCCAGCAGAGCTAGAATAAAGCAGGCAGGAGACGATGGAAGAGCAGACTTGCCGAGTCTTCCGACCTTCTGATCCATCTAATGGGCTAGATGGTTCCCGCCCTGGAACGTCAGACCCCAAGTTCTTCAGCTTTTGGACTCTTGGATTTACACCAATGGCTTGCCAGGGGTTCTTGGGCCTTTGGCATAGATTGAAGGCTACACTGCTGGCTTCCCTACTTCTGAGGTTTTAGAACTCAAACTGATCTACCACTGGCTTCCTTGCTCCTTAACTTGCAGAACTTGCAGACAGCCTATTGTGGGACTTTACCTTGTGATCCTGTGAGTCAATTCTTTTAAATAAACTTCTTTTC
Source organism: Saimiri boliviensis (assembly GCF_048565385.1). Taxonomy (NCBI): domain Eukaryota; kingdom Metazoa; phylum Chordata; class Mammalia; order Primates; family Cebidae; genus Saimiri; species Saimiri boliviensis. Next base: position 60,796,306 of record NC_133458.1, read on the forward strand.
ATTCATATATATATATATATATATATATATATATATAGAGAGAGAGAGAGAGAGAGAGAGAGAGAGAGAGAGAGAGAACAGAAATAACATGAATAATGAAATCTACAGATAATCCCAAAGGATCATTTTAGCCAATAATTTCCAATCTCTCCTATATTAAACCTCTTACATATATATTAAAAAAGTATCTATATATCCTAATAATTCTGTCCCTCTGAAGAACCCTGACTAATCATTTGGTAGTCCAGAGTAAAAAGACTGATATATTTATTGATCAATATAAGGAGTAGTCTGATAATTTATAAAATACCCTCTAACCTCTTCCATACCCAGTCTAAGCCCCACCCAACACAGTACTTTAAAAAATGGCTTGATTTCTCACTTATAAACACCAGTGGACAGCTTAGAATTACCTGACCATGAGGAAAGCTGACAATATAAATAATGAACAAAATCCTCCAAAATCTCCAATATAAAAAGCTTAGAGGAAATAATGAGGAACATGAAAAACATGTCAAGTCACAATTATAACTGATATTCTCTACCAGTAAGAAAATACATTTAATCTATTAAAAACAATCAAGCAAGGAAACTAATAAGACTCTAAGAAACTTACAGCTGGGTGCTGTGCCTCATGCCTATAATCCCAGCACTTTGGGAGGCCAAGGTGGGTGGATCACCTAAGGTTAGAAGTTTGAGACCAGCCTGGCCAACATGGTGAAACCCTTTTTCTACTAAAAATAGAAAAAAATTAGCCAGGTGTGGTAGTGGGTGCCTATAGTCCCAGCTACCCAGCAGGCTGAGGCAGGAGAATTGCTTGAACTGGAGAGGTGGAGGTTGCAATAAGCCAATATCACGCCATTGCACTCCAGCCTGAGTGACAAGAGAGACTCTGTCAGACACACACACACACACACACACACAAAAGAAACGTAGGAATGAAATAAGAACTTCAGTAGAAGAGTTGGAAGACGAAGTAAAGAAAAATTTTCATAAAGGAGAACATAAAATAGAAAAAATATAAATAAAATTAGCGGCTCAATTAGAGAAATCCAATATCATTTTTAATATTAAGACTAGCAGAAAGAATTTATATATATTTCATATATATACATTTTATACATATATACACATTTTGATATACATAGAAAATTTCCCATAACTGAAGGGAATGACTTTTCAGGTGGAAAAGGTTTACTTAATGCTTAGTATAATGAAAAAAAATTAAGCAAATCCCAAAAGGCGTAACATAATTCGACTTGAAAATATCAGGGATAAAAATAGGATCCTAAAAGCTTTTCATTTTGGTACAGGGTACATGTTACATAAAAACAGAAATCAGAATATATTAAATGTTCAACAGCAGTACTACAGTTATGGCTTAAAATGAAGACACAAATAATAAGCATGAGAATGCTGGAATTACTATATGAATGTCAGCTAAAATCATAGAATGGTAGAAAATATTCACACCACACACACACACACACACACACACACACCAGAGGATTTGTCTTCAGATTGCATAGTGTTCCTATAATTCAATAATAAGGCCAAAAAGCCAAAGGAAAAGATGAGCAAAAGTTTTGAATAGGTACTTAAAGAAGATATACAGATGGTAAATACATAAATTAAAATATGCTCAATATCATCAGTTATCAGACATACAAATTAAAGATGCATTTAGATACCATCACATACACATTAAAATGGCTAAAATGTAAAAAGACTCACAACATGAAGTTTAGCTAGAATGTAGAGCAGGGGTCAGCGTATTTTTTGTCTAAAGGGCTGAATAGTAAATATTTGAGGCTCTGAAGGCTATAAGGTCTCTTTCACAATTATTCAATTCTGCCTTTGTAGTATGAAAGCAGCTCCTTCATAAACAAGTGTGCCTGTGTTTCCATATACTTCTATTTACAAATAAACCTGAATTTGGCTTAAGAACTAGTTTGCAGAGCCCTGATGCAGAGCAACAAGAACTCTCATATGCTGCTCAGGGAAATGTCAAATGGTACAACTGTTTTGAAACACTGTCATTTCTTTAAAGTTAAACATATACCTACCAAATAACCCTGATTTGCCAATCCACATGTTTTTCCAAATGAAATGAAAACACATATTCCTACAAAGACTTGTATACAAATACTCATAGGAAAGCAATTCACAAAGGGCAAAAGATGAAAACAACTATATATCAAGTGAATGAATAACCAAATGTAGTATATCCATATATTTATTCAATGGACTACCACTCAGCAATAAAAAAAGAAAACAACTAATGATACACATAAGTCATAGATAAATCTCTAAATTATCTTGCTAAGTGAAAAAGTATACACTTACCTCTATATACTTATTTATAAGAAATACAAATTAATGCATAGCATCAAAAAAGGAAAGAGTTATGAAGAATTTTTCCTGGGTGATAAAAATATTATATATCTTGCTTGTTGTAAGGGTTTAAAGAATATGTACTTCATTAAAATCATGATTCCTGAGCCCTTTAAAATAGATGAAGTTTGCTTCATGTAAGTTATTTCTCAATAATGTTAGTAAAAATAAATAAATAAATAAATATGCAGAGAGGCCTCTGCCAAAACATTTTTACATATCTCAAGGAGTTTTATGCATAGTGTTTTGTCTTTCATACATATATCAACAAATATTTAGCCAGCCATAAAATCTCCTTCCCCAGAGTGGTTCTCTGAAGTGGTATGTTGTGTGTGTATTTTTAAAATTACCCAATCATTTTTTGCTCCATTAATTTTACTCATTTATAGAAATTTCTTGGTAGAACAGGGGTCACACATTTATTTTGTTCACAAAAACATAAGTTGCTGCTTATGACAATGATAATAAATAACAGAAATAATAAAAAACTATCAGAAGATTCTCAAAATAAATGAAAAAGCAAGTTCAGTAAAAGGAATGTCTTGAATGCCCTATCTTATTTCATAAGGGAAACAAATCTAGAATTCGAGTTAGGGTTTGGGGTTCTTGGTTTCTGTAATTTGTATTCATCTTGGCCCCAATTTCTTAAACACTGAGCTGATTTTTCTAAGTTCCTTCTGGCTCGGAAATTTTGTAGACCTAAAAGCATTTAGTGCAGATTATCAAAGAGAAAGAAAAATAGAAGAACGGTTTGAGGTAAGAAGAAATAATTAGCCAGCAAAATAAAAAAATAAATGGCTCTATCTGAATTTGAAGTTGAACTTGTGCAAACAAGCAATGAAGATTTTCAAAGAGGTAGGTGACATTCCACACCTACTCACAACCATTCCAATCCCCACCCTCACTGGGTGAAGAGGAGGTTAGGCATGTGTGCTAGATTCTCTCAGGGGCAGAGCCAAATCTCTAAGCATTCTTTATGACCCTGTGGGCACTAACATTTGAGTCAAGGCCATGAGGTAAGAGCTTGCTACTTGACGGGGTCACCAAAGTTGCTTGTTACTAAAACCGAATGTGAACTCAGCTGCAGCATAATTTTCTTAGTATTGCTAAGCCATCTCTTCCTTTAAAAAATGTCTAGGAATTTTTAAATTAGGAAAATATGTTCTAGTTCCTTCAATCATCTTGTAAGTGGTTAGAAAACAGACTGAGATATAAATATGTATAAGCTAAGACAACTTATTTGAAAATCAAAACTAAGTAACAATTAGTCACAGCTAAAATAATAGGTGAACATATTGACTATTCTTCATTTAAAAAAAATAATGTTTTAGTTTGTTAAATACAGATGGTACCTCACCTGACATTGGTTCAATTTAAAAATTTTTCAACTTCACAATGATGCATGAGTGATACACATTCAATAGAAACTGTACTTGGAATACACATACAACTATTCTGTTCTTCACTTTCAGTACATTATTCAATAAATTACATCAGATAGTCAACATTTTATTATAAAATGGCTTTGTGTTGGATAATTTTGTGTGACTTTAGGCTAATATAAGTGCCTGAGCACATTTAATGTAGTTTAGGCTGAGCTACCATTTTTGGTAGGTTAGTTGTATTAAATGCATTTCCAACTTACTGTATTTTCAATTATGTGTGGGTTTATCAGAACATAACCTGATTGCAGGTTTGGAAGCATCTGTACTAATATTCCTTAGATAATTTTAATGTTTTTAATGGTTTGGTTTTAACTCAATTTACTGGCAACATTTGTATACCAAAAGGTTCTTATTCTTTCTTTCATTCACTCACTGAAGTAATATTGTCTGTCCCTTTAAACTTGTGGGTGGAGGCAGGAATAAGGAAGAAAAAAACAGGGGTTCATAAAGCTTTCAAAAGAAGCTACTCATGGATGAAGGTGTTTAAAAACCATAAACATGGGCAAAAATGCTTCAATGTACAAAATAGATACAATTCTGAAAAACTCGTGAAGTAAACATTCAAAAGCAGAAATCTCCAAAGTGTAGTGAGAGAAAGCACGGAATCAGAAGTCATGTTCTAGTTTCTAATGCTGGTTCTACTTCATTAGTCTCATCCAAGTCACTTCCTCTCTCTGTACCTGTTTCCTCATTCAAAATATAAGGGTAATTTTCTATCTGCTCCAAGTACTGCACCAGATTATGAAGATCAATCAATAATACAAATTGTGAAAAGTGTTATAATAAATAATTACTTGCCAAATAAAGAATGCTTGTCAATAAAAGAAGAAACATTTTTCACTTCAAATAGCTTACAATCGTGAAAGGAAATAAGAATTACACTCAACCATTAAAAATGTAAAATGCTTTTACAAATAAGATGAATGTAGTTTCAAAACTAATCACAGAAAAAGAAAAACTGTATCAAATTTCAATTGATAAAATATTTTAACATATGTAGATAAGTTTAAGCAAATAAAATTAAGTATTGCTGACACTAAAGTATCAATGAGAAAATGAAATAAGGTAGAGTAATTTCCTCAAAGTCAAACAGTGATACAGCTTGGAATTCCAGTACTATCTGGGTCTGTAGAGCAATTTTAGATGAGGTCATCTCCCCACAAACCAGATCAAACTTATTCCATGATCATATAAAAACAAAGGCATCTAAACTTGAGCAAAATAGAAATTATATACTACTGTTGATCTTAACATTCTGGTTTTTATCTATTTCCCTGTTATCCATATATTTTCAATTTTACTTTTTACTAATGTGAAATTTTATTTACTTTCTACTTTTTAAATAAATGCTTGAAATCTTTATTATAAGATTGCCAGTAAGGCATTTGTATATATTTAATCTAGAATTTGTTTACAATCAAACATATACGAAGCCATGCTGAGGGAATAGTCAACAATGGCAGAACTATTCTCAGATTTGGGAGATGAAATAAATGTATCATAGATCCTGACACATAGGAATTGCTTAAGCAAATAAGTTATTTACTGATAGAATTACACAAGAAAAATATATTGTCTATGCTTTTACATAATTATTTATATAAGCTATTTCAAACTCATTTGATATGTTAACCATTCTTTTTCAGGTTACTTCCATTAAAAAAAAAAAAAAAAAGGAATAGATAAAATGAAAGTCTGATAGCCCCCAATTTGACATGACCAGATATTTTCCAACCAATTGATATTTATGTATCTCAGCTTGCATGTGTTACCCAAAACTTAGAATTATAAATTAAGTCCCACAAATATCTGATAAAATATCTGGAAGTACAATTTCATCAGATTTTAGTCGTATTTGCTAAATATTTTATAAATATTCATTTGTTGACTTCTATTCACTATCCTGTTTCAACATGTGTATTGTTATTTGCATTGAGTGATTTAAGACTTATCCATATGAGCTCTTGATGTTTTTATAAATTAATTTTTAAGAACTGGCTTGATTCCAAATAAACATTAAAAGACAGTAGTGGCAATGACAGTGGTACCAGGTCTATGTATAAGTTTGGCCTTTATAAATTTGAAACAGATTTTAATTAGTACTCTGAAAATTCACCTGGTGAATCTTGCCTCCTTTACTAATGAACTTGGAAGTAATTGTAACTGGAGGAGCAGAAGCTTATTATTTGCCGAAAAAGGAAGCAAATGTTTAGTCTTCGTGTGTATGATCCACTCATGAAAAACAACCACCAGGCAATTATTATCGTGGAAGGCTGAAAATTATTCCAGGCAAATAGTGAAATATATATATATATATATATATATATATATATATATATATATATATATACATATATATATATACACACACACACACACACACACACACACATATACATATGTGTATATATGTATGTATAAATGTATATGTACGCATTAGAGAACTGGCACTGCAAGTCATCTTTTGAAGTTTTTAGTGCTCTATCAATTCTAAAGATATGACATGTATTTCCCATAAAAGAATCAAACATCCTTACCAACACAATTTCAACATACATCTTAAATCAGTAAATTTTTGCCTTATATGATAAATGTTTCTGTGTATGTAAATGATGTTTCCACATAGCATTATATATTTTTTAATAATTTTTAAATTTTTACTGGTATGAGTTTGAATAACTTAGAGAAAAATGTACTTGTTCACATTAAATGGGGATAATCATCCAGTTAAATCAAAAGAGAAACAATAAAATTGTGAAGTCTTCAGATTTGCTAGTAATAAAAATCAAAACAAAATTGACAAATGAATATTATTCTACTCAATAGGGCCATAAGAAAAAAAGAAACATACTTAAACTGAGGATTATTTTTTCGTAACAGTCCCAAACACTATAGATCTTCAAGAATACGTTTTCATTTCTTTGTTTATTGTAGCCCTTCCTTTTAATGGCAACACACGTAACCATGGTGGAACGGTAAGCTTAACCTTGCCAAATTTTCTTTCTACTTCATACAATGAAATGAATCTTGAGAAACATTTATGGTTGAAAAGTGTTAAAATAAGTAATAGAGTATGTGCACATTCAGATTTCCTGACTGTATTTTGCCTTACAGGTAGTATTTCAATCTCACATATGAGGTCAAAATTAAGATGGCATAACACATTATAAACAGACTTCACCCTGAGTGTGACACTCAGCCTTTGAGTGAATTCTGGATGACAGTAACCATATCGAGGAAAGACATATAAAAGAGGCAGGTTAGCTAAAGGGTTTTTGTGGATCGCAGTATGCTCAAATTTCAGCTATCTCTGCTCTGTGGCTCCTGGGGAACATCACAAACCCAGTGAAATTCCCAAGTATGAAGGATTTTTTTTAAAACCAAAATGGTAGCAATACACCTCTTGACCTTGTGAATTGCAATTCCTACAAACTGATTTATGTTTTAAATGTTGGAGACCTCTCATTTACCCAAATAATTCTACAGAAGACTATATAAACAAAAAAAGAAAGTGCTGTTTATTTTTAAAAATTACCTTACCAATTATATGCCACAGAAGTACGGTAGTATCTCTAAATTTTTATTAAACTTACTAATAGGCGAATATGTATAAGTCCAATTATCTTACCTTCTTCCAGGAAAAATTCTTAATTCCTGAGGTACAATGTATTCAGTCCAACTTGTTAGTGTAAGTACTTGGACACTTTAAATATCCTATAAAAATAAATGAGTTTATTCTTAAAATTCAATATAAAACAAATAATTAGCAAAGGGTTAGTATATGCTCCACTTAAATAAAAGTCAGGTTAAATTTCTTCAAACAATCTCTATAGCTTGCGTGGGATAATGTAATGTATGAAGGTAAAGGAATTATGGAAGGCAAGTACTGAATTTGACAAACATTTTACTCTGGCTCATCCAAACAAAGGATAATTTATAATTACTAATCAGATTTGAGGTACTTTGAAATAATTCATTATTTAGGCTCTGACTCTACTAAAGAATAACTGATTTATTTGAGAATTAGGTGAAACACTAACATATTCTATTGATTTGCCCATAATACTATGATGTCATTAACATTTTTCACTGCTGATGATGAAAGGCTCACACTGACAACCCAGCTAAGCAGTAATTTCATGGCTCTGTTAGCAAATAACTGGATTTCACTTAGCTTCTCCTTTTCTTCTGAATAAAAGAAATGTACCAAATATTTAAAGTAAATAGAAATTTTAAATAAATGAATTTCAAACATGAAATTTAAAAAGTACTTTGGAAAATTTCATTAAACTAAAATAGGTGCTATGTAACTAATTGTACACATTTCATATTTGAATAAATAATATAAACAACTTAGAAAACAAAACAATTCAAAGCTGAGCCAATGTATTAATATTTTGCCTTTGAAAAAAATGTATAATTTGGTCAGAACAAAAAGTTGCAACAGAGATTCATTAGCTAATTTATTAACTTTACTAAACATTTTAATCTTATTAAAGTAAAATACCGATAAAATGATACAGGTTCTAAAGTAGTATTTTTTTAAATCCTTTTTTAACCAAACTATTTCATGAAATATAGAATATTTGTATATTACCATATATTTAAAAAATAGAACATATTATCCTACATGTATTTTTCAGCAGACATTTATTGGATCCCTTGCTGTGTGATAGGATTAGATAAAATTTAATGAGTTGATTTAAGCAAAGAATTTATGCTAGGTGTACAGGTAAGTTATCAGAAAATGGTACTCTAAATGTATATACAGGCATTTAAAACTCAAACATCAATACCATACTGAACAGCCCTTGGAAATATGCATCATGAGATGGTAAAATTATTTGAAGGTAATGATTAAAAGGAAAACAAGTTCTTTGTGGGAGAGAAGTCAATCAACTGAGAAACTAGGATTTTTGAAGACTCATCAGGGTAGATATTGGAAATGCCATCATACATGTCAAGAATGGAGTGGAAGAGAGTAACAGTAAGCTACAGCTAAAATCTCTACAGAAGAGGGGGAGTGAGAGGTTGGTGGAAGATTTCTCTAAGTAGTAGCAGCAGAGAATATCTAACAATGTCTGGACAACATAGCTAGGAGATTTTAGGGAGGAGAAACTATACTGTTCAGGAAGCAGCACTGAGGAGCAAAGAACATCATCCCAATCCCAATCTCTGTGATTTAAGTGGAGTGTGAGAGAAATAACTTTTTTTTTTTTTCTCTGAGATGGAGTTCTGCCCTTGTCTCCCAGGATGAAGTGCAATGGTGTGGACTTGGCTAAATGCAACCTCTGCCTTCTGGTTCAAGCGATTCTCCTGCCTTAGGGTCCCAAGTAGCTGGGATTACAGGAGCCCACCACCACACCTGGTTAACTTTTGTATTTTTAGTACAGACAGGGTTTCACCGTATTGGCCAGGCTGGTCTTGAACTCCTGACTTTGGCCTTCCAAAGGTGCTGGGATTACAGACATAAGCCACTTCGCCAGGCCAAAATATCCACCTTTCAAAAGCTGGTGCAGAGTCATCAGGCTTCATTTGGTATGATGATAAGAGGGAAATTTACAAAAGTGAAAGATAAAAAGACTTTGTTGGCGAGTTCCAGAGAGCACACTGAAAGGGAAAATTAGAAGATGAGTACAGTCTTAGGGATCAGGAATGATTTGGAAGTTGTGAGTTCCTTCTGGTGACTGACATAAAATGAGAACGTGAACATGATGAGTTAAGTCCTATTTTTTTCCTAAGCAGACAATAGTGATGGCTATGAAGGTCAGTTGCAGCAGAGAGATGGTTGTAAGGTCATGTCAGGCGTGTTCTGATTGCTTAGGTGTCCATTTAACTCTTGATGATGGACCTCTTTGACCCAACAAAGGGTGTGTAAATTCCTCTTGACTTCTATTGATGGACCCTTCTAGGCTGGCAATGGGTCAGCCTTTCTACCTTGACCCTAACCAGCAGTGGCCTGTAGAAGAACATACACCATGTGTGGGCTTCTTTCTACATACACAGTGTTATGAAATAATAGGTCAGAAGGTAGCCCAGTATTCATTTGCTTATGATGGTCTGGGCAGTCCTCTCTGAATTGGTAACATTTTTTCTGAGACCTGAAGGAAGACCATGCTGATATTTTGTTCAAGTGTTTCCTAAACTGAAGAGGCAATAAATAAAAAGATTCTTAGGCAAGATCATGAATTAACTATTCCACAAACAGCAATAAAGTCAGCAAGCAATAAGTGAGAGCAGGGAGATGAGAGAAATATGAAGATGTAAGATAAAATGTGGTTATAACTATAAACCAAATTTAAATGATAAGAAGGTAAACTACAAACATTGGAAAGATCTATAATACAATTCCTATTTAAAAACAGTGCACTGATCAAAATACTGTAGAAAACATACATAAGTTATGTAAAATATAATTAAAATAGCCCAAAACACAATAGAGGTTTTAACTATTTTAGGTATCTCTATTTCACATTGAGTCATTGCAGTCATCATATTGGTTGAAAATATCACTCTAACACCCAGAGTATTGTTGAATCAGTAGGATAATGATAATTAGAATATACTTGTCTGACAAGAAAAAAACATACATTTCTCTAATAATGTAGAGAATCTTCTGGTACAAATGAGTTTTTCACCTATCTCTGGGGAAATTATATGAGCCAAGCAGGTACCTGCAGATACAAAATAACTGATCCAACCTGACAGTTTTTTTTTTTTTTTTAATTCACACCATATAATTTTTCTTTAAAAAAAAAAAATCTGTCAAAAGAGGTTCCATTAGTGTCAGGTAGAGATTCCTAACAAGCATACTTTTAACTTGTTCTAAAATGGTAGTAACAAGTAAAACTTAAATGGGAAACTCCTATTACAAACAGATGATAATTCTTTATCTTATCTATTTCTTTTCTTTGATCCTGGTATTCTCCTGGAAATTCTAAAGGAGTTGTGACTTTGACAAATCTGATGTCTGCTAGTTCTTACAGGGCTGTACTAAGAAGAAATAAAACATTATACTCTTCACTGTACTTGTTTTCATTAAGCAGTGATTTACTAGCAGTTAGAATTGTAACGTACAATAGTCATTTTCTTTAAAAATAATATAGTGAAATTATTGGAAAGAGCTGTACTGCTAGAAAAATTCATTCCAAATTTAAGATATTTCCCTCCTTCTCTTCTCATCCTCCATCTCTCCTTCTGCTTGCCTCTCATAAGAAGGTGGGAAGATGAGGTAATTTGGGCAATAGATATGAATAAATTAAAAGGTAATCAGTTATGGTTTAATTTCATTTTACATGCAGATTTCCAAGTGATATTTATTAGTATTAGTAGATATATATATTTCTAACGACTTGAATTTGTTATACTGAATATTGAATATATATACTAAAATTACACAAATTTAAGTAATTTCAAACAATCTTATCTTTAAACATACAATTTCAACATTTTATTAATACACTGAAAATACTTACTAAACATACTATATCAAGCAGTTTTAGGTGCCAAATTAAATTAGACATACAATTAAAATATAACTTTCTGGCTGGCTGGGACTTGTTTTTTATTTGCTTCCATATCCACAGTGAATAGAACAGTATCCTTCAGAAAGCTGCATTAAAAATATCTCATGAATATACATTTTGTATAAATATCTCTATTAGAATAAAAGTATGTGTTTCAGTAAATGAAGAAATGTGTTCCCATCTCCTTTCCTTTATTTTACAGAGGGAGTCACGCAAATGAGTTAGTACATCGTAATATAACGTGATAAGTATAATGATGGCCATATATGCTGAATGCTTAGCAAACGTAGAAGTAAGAATCTAAATAAGACTACAAGGTTGTTCGTGCTCTCAAGTCTATGAAGAGAAGGTTAAAGATAAGTGGTAAAGACTTATAGTACACATTTCAGGGTTTAATACATATATTAGGCACCATAGAACATTGCTCAGGGAAGGCAAGTGCACTTTTCCATACCCAGAAAAACATTTAAATTGTGAAAAACATGTTGGTTTCTAGAATATGAAAAAGATATGTAAATTAAAAACTAAGAAACAATTAATTAAATGTCTATTAATTAACCTCTCAAACTTATCAGTTGCTAAATTGAAACATTTCATAGTTAAGATTTTCACCCTTTGCAAGTATCTCCCAATAACCATAATAATAATTTTTTAAATTACAGATAATTGTAATGAAGTGAAAATACACATTTATAAAGTCCTTTCCAATTTTCTCAAACATGAAAACCCATAATGCTTAATACTGGGCAAAAGTAAATTTTCACATATTTAAAATACTATGAGGTGATGCCACCAAAACAAATAAATGACAGCTAGGACATCAGAACACCTACAACACCTCTGTATCATCTTCCAAAAGGTCTGAGATTATAATCTACTATTTTTCCAAATATCTTGCTAATATGTTGCCAGCCACCCGAGTGAATCTCAACATCATCTTGTCTTATACTGCCTCTGACACAAGCTGAAAATAAATGTAATTGGTCATGAATGTATATGGCATCTTTTAAGTCAGCAACTTCTAAATCTAAATTGTTGTTGATGGTCTCTAGAGCAAAAACGTGAAAATGAAAATTTCATCATTTTTATTTTTCAGTGAGATCATAAAGAATATACAAATAAAAAATTAACATATGTGCCCTTCTTTAAGATTCTTTAGAAAAACTGCTGCCTTGAATAAACTTTCTAGTGTCTTTTTCAGCAGACTTTAAATCAGCCTGGACAAATTTCTTGGGACAGTTTTGGTTCATGAAAAGGTCATGAAGAAATCCCCAGTGGTAACAGATCATTCCTAAAGACTTGTTAAAAAATTACGCTATAACAATATTTCCCTTAGAAAATAATCAAAAATTCTAAAAACTATTATACAACTAAAATAACCTGGAGCTTAAATGCTTGAGTTTATTCATATGTGAAGATCTCAGAAACTTTCACACATATGCATTTTATAATATTTACACATTATTTACATGTATATACACCTTACGAAACATACAATATTAAATACATAATGCATATCCACAACACATATGCATATGTACAAACGTGTGCTTGTACACACATGCTGTGTACACACACACTCTTTGGAGAATCCTTAGCTGATTTGTATATGCTTTTCTATCATTTTAGTTAGGTAACCTTTGAATCTAAGTCACCCAAGTGCGCAAGTGTTCAGTACTACAAACATTTCTGGAATCTCTATTTCTCTCAGAAGATATTTTGATGTTCATATATACATATATATTCCCTTATTGTGAACACACAACTCCTGATAAGACTTTAAATTTTTCTATTATTTCTTAGCTAAAGTTATGAACTTTGGTACAAACATTATGTTGGAACCTTCCTAATGTTTGCGCCATCTACTATTCTACAATTATTTGCAATACAGTTTTATTCTTTTTCTCTTTGAATTATTGTTTAAAATATTTCTCTTTAATCACACTATCCACTTTAATCACATTATGTATTGGTATTTATCATTACTTTTTGAGAATATCAGCTTGATGTATTTTAATTACTTATTTTTTCTAAAGTTCTATTGTCATTTTAATCTACAGATTCCAATTTTGAATGTAAAACAGCTAAAATCATAGGAAGAGTAAAATTATGCTTCTATAAGCCCTCTCACCTAAGCTATTTGGTTTGTAATTCTGTAGGAAAAAATTCAGACTCATAGTTCTTTGGGAATAAATTAAGTTAATTACTTAGTTTTCTCCTCTGTGGTCTTAATAATTTTAACAATAGGTTTCCATTCTTTAAATTATCTGATAAGAAACTGGTATTTTTTTTTTCTTCTTCAGTTGAATGGCAACATATACAGTTTTACACTTAAGGTAATAGATAAAATTGTGTTTGTTGAATGAGTTTATTATAGTAAGGTCTTGAAATGTATGCCCAAATGTGGCTTATGATGAATGAAAGAGATTATCCTTTTACTAGTATAATACTCAACATTTTTACCCTTTCTATGTGTGTCTCATAGCTTCTCAGGTTCATTCTAAACTTGGTCAATGTCCTAGACATTTTGATAGTCTGATGTCTGTAAGATCCTCTCAGAATCCAGTGAGTGAGTCTATTCAGCTTCGTAATTAGTTAAAGAGGTAAAATTTTAATTAAGGCAGAGATTGTCATAATCAATGACTTAGTTCTTCAGTAACATCAGAGATATAAACATTATAAACAGCCATCCCTGCAACAGCATTAGACTTTCCACATCACTTATTTTATACTTAGTCATATGACTTATGTAGGATAATAGGACATGACAAGTAACCTGTGCCACATCTGAGCAGAAGCTTTAAGTGCCAGCTCATTGTTCTGCCTTGCTCTTTTCGTTTTGCCATAAGACTAGTATGTCTCAGATAGGGGATGGTTCTTCATTTCAGAATGATGTGTGGAGCCAAAGCTGTCCATGAGAGACATATGAGATGTGCAATATATAAACTTTGTTATAATCTATGTAGATTTTGAGGTCATTTGTTACCATGGTACAACTTATTTATACTCACTGAAACATGCAACAGAAAAGTGCACAGATGCAAAAGGTGTGTACAAGACAGAATATCAAAGATAATAGTCACTTTTGCTCAGTTAAGCAATGCTTGCTTTAGAGAGGATTGACTTTATGCTGTGTCTGCCTCATTATAGCAAGAATCCTGGGAAATTGGCAGCTAAGACTCGATTAGAGAGTCATTTTTGTCAAGTAAAACCTGGTTTTTCCTAAATATAAAAGGGAGGAAAATAATGCAAAACTAATGAGGAAAGTAATTTGGTTTGTTTTAACCTCACAATAAATCCAACATAGTACTATAAAATCACGAAGAATAAATAACACATTAACTGAAAATATCATCTGGAAAAGCTTTTGGTTTGCTATGAATAATTTTCTACTCACTGTTCCAGCTGGTAGAATGAGATCAGCAAGTCAATCATTTCCAAAAGGGTAATTAACCTTACCAAAATCAAACTCCAAAACATTAAACATTGTATCAAGTTGAAATTTAAAGATTATAAATGTAATCAGTAAATTTGTCAGCTCATTAACAGGTAGAATATGGAACAACAGAAGATTAGGCTGGAGAGGACATGAAATATTCACCTCCAGATATTTTTAACTTTTGAAAATCTTAGTTTCATTAATGACACTACAACTGCAGGCACAAACTCAATGAAGAAAATACCTCAATATATAAAATTCTACACATTTTCTCTGTCTCCTTGGATGACTAGCACAATAACAATATACAGGATTTTGAGCTCTATTTTTAAAATAGCAGGTACAACTATTAAGTCCTATAAACATAGGATAGAAACAAATAATAAAAAGTCATCTAGATGGTCCCTGTTTAAAACGAGACTTGATGTAGTTTATCTCTTTATTAACCAATTATAAGCAATCTTTGGTAACTTAAATCTTCCTCAGAATTCATCCTCGTTTTAAAAAAAAAAGCTGAATCTGATAAATGCAATAAACTATAATTCTTGTTCTAAATAACTGAATTTAGCAAATGTTTCAGTAGATACATGGTTAAGAAATTCTGGGGAGGGGTAGCAAAAAAAATTCATAAAATTTTATAAAAAGCTTATTTTAACTATATTCAAATAGATTACTGTGACACCTATATTTTATATTATGATATTATGATATTTGATTTTGACTACAAAGTCACACAATAATCTGATTATTAATCTAAATATATGCATTGGATAAAATTGTAGGAATTACTCTTTGTCACATCTTATAACTTTAGGTATTTTTGTATTATTAATATTTTTTTATTTTAAAATTTTGTCTTTCTTCTTCTAATTTCATTTTCCTTCCTCTTTTGTTATTTATAAAAAGAATGGGAGCAGTGGTATACATTTGTAGTCCCAGCTACTCAGGAAGTTGAGGCAGGAGGATTTCTGGTGCCCAGGAGTTCACTAAAATGCCAGCCTCCACAATATAGGAATACTCCACCTCAAAAATAAATAAATAAATAAATGCTCCCTGTTTTCAAGTTATTTTAACACCTAATTTTTTTCATTTTAACTTGAGAGACGTTAACTGTGATAAAATTGCTCAAATTAGAAAGATCACTGCTTAATTTATCATGTACAATTTTTAACTTGCAGCTTAAGTATTGTAACCAAATTAAATCCAAAGTAAGCATCATTATAGAGTTACTTGGGAAAAAAATAATTAACATTTTTAAGTAATATAAATTTACAATCCTTAAAGTGAAATACTTATTTCACAATGTACAGAACAAATGTACATGAAGTAAAAATTCACTTACAAACATACAAAAAACTTTAGTTTTGAGATCATACATAATATATTACCACCCTATGAAGTCAGCCATTAACAAAATAAAAGAGTTGCTATAAGTCTATATATTAAAATTATGCTTGGAAGCACTGTAGGGGAGAGAGAGAGAGACAGACAGACAGAGAGAGACAGAGAGACAGATTTACCATTTAGGAGCTCCTGTGAATCTTCTCTCCCATTACTTGATTTTTGTATAAAGTGGATTTTTTTATCTTCCATAATCACATAATATCAATTTATTTTAAAGCTATAATCCAGAATTTTTTCCAAAACTGTTAGTGGTCAAAGAAAATAAAGAACTAAGAGAGGTGTGGGGTGCCCACAATCAAGCCGATTAAACTGCAGTATCTGCGGTTTGTCAAAAACCTTTTTGCTGCCTCACATTTTCTAAAAATGGAAAAGGTGAAGCTTTCACAAGTAGCCGGCTCCAAGTAAACCAGTATGCCCAGCACAAAGCTCGTGATAACAGCAACATTTTTTTTTTTCACACATAAGGAAATTCTACTATTAGCTGGTACCCATCATCACAATAGGGCACTTCTCCATATTAATGTGAGATTCAGTTTATGGACCTTAAAAACTGTTTCTATCCTTCGGGCTACATTTGTCCCAAAGAAGCATTGTCACAATGTAGCCTTGAGGGACTTTTACACAAAACTTATAGTAGTATACAGATTCTTTCCTTGGAAAGAAAAAATATAAAACAAAACTGGGTCACTAATGGTGATTGTTAGTACAATAAAACTAAGAACGCTCCATTATTTTTCTTATTCATTTTATTTTCTGTTATACTCTCTGATTTTACAGAGATAGAAGTGCTCTGTGTAGAGAATTAAATATGGACTATATGGTAGTCACACATGATGCTATGTATTGGTGACAGCATACTCTATCAAAATTCATTTATTTCCATCTCTCACTCTATCTAGGTGTTGCAAGTAACCGTCTAAGGCTTTTTATGTGTGTGTGGAATAGAGCTTTATCATAGATTCTTTTTTTTTAAGTTTTAACTTATATTTTTACAAAATCTCTCTTTACCTAAATGTCTCTCTCAGCTTAAAATATTAAAAACAAATATAACATGATTTTACTGATACTATTCTTCATTTTTCCAGGCACCTGCCTTTCCTATTCTAAAATTTGCGGTATATTTCACATTCACTATACTTGACTACTCCTTGTCTCAACATATTTCATCAGTTATTGTAGTTGCTGAGTTGCCAATAAATTATTTAACTGAAATAACTGTTCTCTGGTAGACAGCATTTCTTAGGACAAACTCCATGAAAATGCAACTATTTTAGGAAGCCTTGAAAATGCAAAACTGTATTAAAAATATCTGATTTCTAGGTAAGCTTTGAAAAAATATTGTTTAAGGTATATTTGTTTCTTAAAATTCAATTTATCGAGAGAAAATTGATGTATTGTTATACCATAAAAACAGCATGAATAATAAAATAAGCAAAATAAGCAAACAAAAAAAGAGAGTTGTCCATAAAATGTTTTAGGTCATCTCTAGGCCTCCATTTTTTCCATCCATTAAAATGAATAAATAATAACAAATTCTTAGACATTTAGTAAATATTGTTCTTTTTAAATATTTAAAATAAAAATACGCACCTAAAAAATAAAAATATACATTTTATATTTAGTACCATGATTGCTTTAGCTATTAAATGACAAAACCAAATTGATAATCACCAACTGTTAATAATGATAATTTGTGATGACAATTTTGAAACACAGTTTAAATAAGGAAACCATTTAAGCTTCTGTGTTTACAACCTGTGTGAATAAATGATTTCTTGGTTTTATTCTCAATGAGATTGATAGAATAGAGCTGATGGATCAGTGGGCATAAAAAGCCTTTCTGGCACCCTTAATTTACTCCATATTTTTTAACAATCACACTTTCTTGTAACTTGGGTGATAATATGCAATTCCATTATACCCAGATACCATCTAACCAATTTGACTAAAATCTAACAACTTGAAAATCAACATTATACATTTAGGTATGGTCTTAGGAATGCATTGCTTAAAGATATTTATGTAAATAGCTATCACAAATGATATAAACTCACCAGATAATGCGAATAAACAAGGCTAATGAAACAGGAACTTTAAGTTCATGGGACTTACTGTCTCCTAATATACTACCTAGATGTTGATTAGTGTAGCAATTCATCATTCATCAGTCTCTAAGGCAAGAGTTAAGAGTAACTGCAGCTACTATTACTGGATGTTTATCATAATTCAAGGACTGTTCGAAGCACCTAATACCTATTGGTTATTTTAATAACTGCTACATTTCAGTGAGTTTGTTACTTTTCACTCACTGCACAGGAAAGAAAACAGAGGGAGAGAAAGCTCAATGGATTTGGATAACCAGTGACAACACAGAAAATCATTTAACCTGACTGAAAAGATTCACATCTTAATCAGGAGGCTCTGTGACCTTTGCATTAATGTTGTGACAGGAACATTTAGAGGGAAAAAGAAAGCTGGGAGAGTAAAAAGACCAGAGTGCTAAGCTCAGTGATGCTATACTCTGAGAAGGGTCAATTTTTGTAAAAAAAAAAAAAAAAAAAATACAAATGTGCTTTTGTTGAGTAAGTCTGGTACACCGAACAGGAAGGGAGCAGGGAGTAAACAGGTAGATTATATCAAGGATTTACTTCAGTGGCATAATAATTTCCTTAACTTCTTCAGTAGAAGTTCCTAAAAATCTCAAGGCTTATTAACCAGGAATTCACAGGCCACCAAGAATTCCATGTAAAATTCACCTGCTGGATGAACTTGCATTGGAAACATTTTTAAAGAAAATTTAATTGAAAATCAGCATTTCCTTCATTTATAAAAATAAATAACAAACCACAGCAGTATTAGCAATATTTGTGACATTATCACCAATATATATTGCAGATATTTTCGTATCGCATTATACTTCTTTTGTACATCTTAAAATGTCATTTATACTCATCACTTTTTAAAAGTTGTGTTATTAACAACTCTTTCACTAGATCCTTTAATGATTTAAACAAAAAGCACATGTATTACTAAATCACAATTTGTATTTTTCAATATTTTAATAATTTTATAATGGATTTTCCTTGTAACACTATATATTTTATATTATGCATTTAAAAGTCAGCATTCTAAGAAGTGGTTCATAAAATACATCAGACTGCCAAAGACAAGAAAATAGATTTCTTGTTGCTAAACCCAAACTAGAAGCCCAACTGATAGCAAGGGCTTCAGTTGAACCACTTCTCTGTTACCATATCTGACACTGTCACACTTCTCTTTCTTATTTTCTGGACCCACACTAAGATGATGATAATGGAAACACTGATTCCTTTGACCACACATCAAGACAACTTGCTAATGAATGTAATATCTTATAGTCTTCATAATACCCTACAGGAATTATATATATATATTATATATATATATATATGTGATAATCTTCTTCCTTCCATAAGAAAATAATTTTTCATCTCTGGGTACTATAATTTATTACCTTTTTTGTCCATCTTAAATTAGTTCTCTATGTATAGACTTTTTGTTTACTATATCAGGATATTGTTAAAATAATATGTTTCTTCCAGTACAATGAAAAAGTTAAGTTTCAGCAGGAATTCCTCCAAAGAATTTCTAAAAGCTTATTTTTAAAAATCCGACCAGGTGCAGTGGCTCATGCCTGTAATTCCGGCACTTTGGGAGGCCGAGGCAGGCAGATCAGGAGGACAGGAGATTGAGACCATCCTGGCCAACATGGTGAAATCCTGTCTCTACTAAAAATTAGCTAGGAATGGTGGCGTGTGCCTATAATCCCAGCTACTTGAAGCCAGGAGGCAGAGGTTGCACCACTGCACTCCAGCCTGGTGACAGACTGAGACTCCCTCTCAAAAAAAAAAAAAAAAAAAAAAAAAAAAAAAAAAAAATATATATATATATATATATATATATATATATATATATGTAGTCGTTTCCTATGGTTGTGTAATTATATATTTTATATTGCTAGCATCAACTAATAATACTACTGAATGAATGTAGTTGGAAATGTAGAATTATCTGTAAAAAGTAAAAGTGAAATACAATTTCATTTGCAAAAATAAACAAGCTTAAGGTATCTTTGTTAGGTCATTTTCTTCATAGAAGGCAAGTCTGTAATGCACTTTAGAAATAAATTATGATTTTTTTCTGTACATGGGTTATATTCCACAGTAAAAATATAAGCTATCTATAATTGTTGAATTGCAATTATTATAGAATGTGGAGTGTCATGGTGTAATCAGAGAGTAGGAGATTTGAAATCACATGAAATTTCTCCAAATTACTTGCTGTATTACACTACTGCAGATTGCTTAATCTCTCTGTGACTTTTCTTTCTTTTGTAAAATAAGTACGATTATAATTACCATGCAGAATTATCGTGAAGATGAAATAATAAGGTATAAAAAAATGTTTGCCTCACTGGTATGTTAAATATATAGTGGCCATCAATACTGGTGAATTACCTCACATTAGTCCAATATATATTTAGCTGAATTTCATTCTTCATTGTTGACTTTAGTAAAGAGTTCTTATTTGATAATAACAAATGTGATTACAATCATAGTTCTCTAAATTTCAGTTTACAACAAAAATACCAGGTGATTTGGTCACAATGTATGGAATAAAGCACATAGCTTTGAAAGCCAAATCCAATTGATAATTCTAATCTCATGGCATAATCATTATTTCTCTATTTTGGTTATTCTAACTGGAGTATTATATATTTAACTCAACAAATATTTATTCATGAAAACTGCTCTTAATTGTATGTTTTTCCAAATTGAATTTACAGGATTTGTGAAACAAAATGAACTATAATTATCATTAAAATTAAAATGTTAGGATACTACTTTATGAAAGTGCAACAGAGGCTAAATACAACTCAATCTTTCTCCACAGTAAAATCAGCAATAAGTTTAAGAAAGTAAAATACACATGATCTGAGGCCAGACTATCTGGGTTGATATAATGCTCTGCAAGTAACTAACTATATGACCTTAGTTCAACTATATCTAAAATGATTCAAATAAATAGCAACAATATGTACTAGTCCAGTCTCACACTGCTACGAAGAAATACTGGTGGCTCATGCCTATAATCCCAGAACTTTGAGACACTGAGGCAGGCGGATCATAAGGTCAGGAGATTTGGATCATCCTGGCTAACACAGTGAAACACTGTCTCTATTAAAAACACAAAAAATGAGCTGGGTGTGGTGGCATGCACCTGTAGTCCCAGCCACTCAGGAGGCTGAGTCAAGAGAATCACTTGAACCTGGGAGGCAGAGGTTGCAGTGAGCCCAGATTGTGCCACTGCATTACAGCCTAGGCAACAGAGTGAGACTCTGTGCAAAAAACAAAAAAAGAAAAAGAAAAGAAAAGAAAAGAAAAGAAATACCAGAGACTGCGTAATTTATACATTAAAAAAAAAAAAAAAGACGTTTAATTGACTTGCAGTTCGGCATAGCTGGGAGGACTCAGAAAACTTACAATCATGGCAGAAGTCACCTCTTCCCAGGGTGGCAGGATGGAGAATGAGTGCAAGCAGGGGAAATGTCAGACATAAAACCATCAGATTTCATGAGAACTCACTCACTATGATGAGAACAGCATGGGAAAAACTGCCCCCATATTCAGTTACCTCCCACCTGGTCCCACCCTTGACACATGGAGATTATGAGGGTCACAATTCAAAGCAGGATTTGGGGTGGGGACACAGAGCTAAACCATATCATACTTACTCTACAGTGTTGTTAGAATTAAATGAGTTCATACTTGTGGAATAAATGTCTGTCACAGCATCTCACAATAAAATACACTTATTTTCTCACTGTTATGATCATTCTTATTTTAATTATTGATACGGCTTGGGTATGTCCCCCAACAAAATCCCACCTTGATTTGTAATAATCCCCATCTGTCAAGGGCAGGGCCAGGTGGAGATAACTGAATCACAGAGTCAGTTTCCCCCTTGCCGTTCTCTCATGGTAGTGAATAAGTTTCACAAGATCTGACAGTTTTATAAAATGGGAGTTCCCCTGAACAAGCTCTCTCTTGCCTGCAGCCCTTTAAGATGTCCCTTTGCTCTTCCTTCATCTTCAGCCATGATTGTGAGGCCTTCCCAGCCATGTGGAACTGTGAGTCAATTACACATCTTTTCTTTATAAAGATATGTCTTCATGAGCAGCCTGAGAAAAGACTAATACAATTATTTTCAAGGAAAACATAAATTTTAAGAAAGATACAAAAATATTATTTGAGGATTTTAAAAAATGTGAAATCACATCAATCATGTTTAAACTCAGTACAGGCTGCCTGAAGGACTTTGCATTTGAGAAAAGGGGCTTCCATTTCTAATACTGAGTCAGAATAGCATGATAAGTATATGTATAGCATGGCAGGTGTATCCAATAGTGCCACACTGCCTAGACTGGAAACTTGATTCTACCATTGCATTTGCTGGACAAAATTTGGCAAATGACCACAACTCCGGCCTTTATTTTTTAACCTGTACAATGAGGAAAATAATAATACACCCCTTGTTAGTTTATAATGAAGATTAAATCACTATTTAAATGAACATGATCAAATACTGAATATGATTAAATGCATAATAAATGCTTCCATAAATATTAACAACAATGCTTTATTTAATGATCTCTGAAAATTAGCTACAAATAGATTGACATTAAACTAATTGTGTATTTTGTTCTATATTGTAATATTTATGTCAATCAAAAGTATCAATATTCAAGAGTACTTGATTTCCTCTTCAAAAGATGCAATTCACTGGGGTAGGGCTGCTAAAGTTTGCTAATATTCACATTAGTGAAGCTCTTAACATATATGTTTTTTTGTCACTAATCACTATGTAATCAAGTGTGTCACAAATGATAGACCACCTTCAGCTAAAGCAGAATGTTAAGTACCATTCTTTTCTTTAAAATAAAGCATTTCTCTGACGAAGAGAAGTCATGTTATTTCCTGAAGGGAAGTTCACAAGGGGGTATTTACAACATGCAAAGAGTCAAAATGAGTAAATTTTGGGGGGAAACACAGGGAAGTCCCTGAAATAATAGTATAATATTTTTTTTAAAATGCTTCCATGCTAAATATGACCCCTTCTTACAATGAACTATAGTTCTTTAAAAATGGAAAGCTTATTCTCTGATTATATTCTGTCATAAATCATATGGACAGATGTGCGCCTTAGTCACGCATCATGGTTGATTACCATCATTCAAGGTTTATGCAACACAGGCTAAGGATTTTATTTTTTAATTTAGAATTTAATTTTCTGATACTATAGCAGAGAGAAAGTAATATCCCACGAATTTTTCTTTGTTATAGCACATCTGCACAATAAAAATATTTATGTCAAACATTCTTTGTGACTTTAAAATAATGTATAAATATATTTATTCTCTTCTAGAGAGTAGCATATTTAAGTTTTTAAATGTGGTTTAAAATAAAGTCTTTGAAAATTTGTAATTATGTATTACCTTTCCTAGCTGTTAAAATAAATGGTAAATCAACACAATGTCAAAACGTGTAAATAAATAACATTATCTGAAACACTAGTGTTTATCAGTGTGAAGGCTGAGCCAGTTTAAATTTCTGGCACCAAGTCTAGGATTTTAGAAAATTACAATGTGTGTGAAGACCTTTTAAATGTTGTTGAGCTACAGCAGCCTGACTTAGGTGGGTGGGATAAATCCATAATGTGGTTTCCTTCAAAAGCAAACTCTATAGGACCAGAGTAGTCTATTGGAGTTCCCAATCAAATCTTGTTCATTAGTGCAAGTCAGAACTGTTACATAGAGAAGATTAACATGAGATTACTCAATATTTTTATTACATAGAGTTCAGATTTGACACTGGTCATGGATATAAAGTTAATGCTGAATTGGCTTCGGAATTCCAACTCAGAGTTATCTGCCAGCTCCAATGAATGAACAAAAACAAGATTGTTACAAAGCAAAAAGAAAACAACATATGGCTGAAACAAAGCAAATGCTGTTTTTGGCTGATAAAAATCAAAATGATAAATATAAATATAAATATATATATATATATATATATATATATATATATATATGGGCAATCACACAACATTAGAATTCTAGATAACAAAATATGTAATTTTTTACCTTTAACAAGAAAATTCAAAATAATTTCTGAATTTCTTTTTCAAAGAGACTATAGTTTATTATGAGTATGTGGTCTTATAATAATTTTCTATTCTTGTGAAAAATACATGCCAAAATATGCTTAGCTGAATTACAATATATAGGTGAAAACTGTAAAAAAAAAAAAAAAAAAAAAAGACCTGATTAGAGTATAATCATTAATCACAAAAAAAAAAAACTTCATTCTTTCAACATTCAACAAATACTAATTGACTGAAAAAATGTACAAGGCATGTGTGGTACTGTAGAAAACACTGTACTTTGGTAGATGCAATCCATTCTGCCCCTCAAAGACCTTACATTCCAAAGACAAAAAGATACTTTATAAAATATGAAGTATGAAAACAAATGGTATATCTAACAGAATAAATGTTACATGTTCAAAAACTTGTATTTGTCTTTTTAAATAATAGACCTACAGACTGGTCACAGTGGAGAATGTAAATCTATATCTATCTATCTATATACATATTTTTTAAACAAATATTTAGTTGGGTCAAGTATGGAGCAGGCACAGTTCTGAACTCTGAAGTTCAGAAAATGGATACATGAAGTTCCTGCTCCTATAAAACTTACATTCAAGTGAGAAGAAACAGACAATCAGCTACTCAAATAATCAAATTATGATTTTAAAAAATACTACCAAAGTAGGGAAAAATAGAGTGATGAGAGCTCCTGTTTTAGATTGGAAGGTCAAGGAGAGCTTCTCTAGAAAGGTCACATTTGCACAAAGATTTGAATGAAGAGAAAAAAATCAGCCACAGGACATCTGAATCTGAGAGGGAAGAGACTCAGAGTATACAGAGGAAAGTATTCTAGGAGTAGCAAGAAAGGCTGTGTGGCAGTGGTCTGAAATATGGGACAGGTGCAGTGGCAGAGGAGATCAGAGATGTATGAGAGACTCTAACCACCAAGAGACTTGAAGAGTTTCAAGCAATAGGCAGGCCATAAGGAAACTTCTATTTGCAAGGCTTTGAGCAGAGTAGTGATATGATTTGCCCCATTTTATTTTAGAGAATAAAATATTATTCAGTAAAGATTGAATACATTCAAAGTATACAGTGATGTTATGTGATATACATATACACTGTTTAATGATTACCACAATTAAATTAACACGTACATCACCACTCATGCTGTAATTTAAATCACCAGAACTTGTTCATCTTATAAGAGAACATTTGTAGTCTCTGGCCAACATCTCTCTATTTCCCCACCCACACCCCAACTGCAGTATCCACCGTTCTACTCTGAGCTTCTATGAGTTTAAGTTTTCAGATTCCACACATAAGTGAGATCATACAGTATTTGTCTTTCTCTGTCTGGCTTATTTCATTTATCGTAATGTCTTTCAAGTTGATCTATGTTATAAAAATTGGCAAGATGTTCTTAATTTTTATGACTAAATAATATCCCTCTGTGATCTGGCCTACTTTAGAAGAACAACTCTGGCAACATGGTGGCGTATGGACTATAGAGCTACCTGTGTAAGCATGAAGATAGTCTTTACAATAGATTAGAGGAAAGATTCATGTTGGTTGCCTATGCAAGAACATTCATAGTGATAATGGTTAAATAAGTATTTCTGAGTAAATTCCAAATTGATTAATTCTAGTATAAGTAGAAAAATATAAACCAAAATTAAGTGTTTTATGAAGCATAAACAATAAATATTTTCTTGAATTACTTGCTTTCGAATGGTTCGGGTTTTTGGACATATAACTAAAACCCATGAACAATTCACAGTTTCACTGTATAGTCAGTGAAAAGATACAGAGTAATTAATTTTATTTTGTTAAATTTCCTTGCAAATATTGAATTTATAAATAATATGTATTTACTAAATATTTTATGTGTATTTATTTGATGATTTTTCCATTTAGTTTTGTGAAAATTTATATGACATAAAAATGTAACCTTGTGTTGAAAATAGTCTGGAAGGCCATTACAGGCACAATATCATAGACCTGTTTTTAAAATGACAGCTTGTCTGATAACAACAAGCAATGGGAAAAAGACTCCCTATTTAATAAATGGTGCTAGAATAACTGGCTAGTCATATGTAGTAGACTGAAGCTGGACCTCTTCCTTATACCATATACAAAAATTAACTCAATATGTATTAAAGACTTAAATGTAAAACCCAAAACTATAAAAATCCTGGAAGACAACCTAGGCAATACTATCATGAACATAGGAATGAGCAAAGATTTCATGACAGACACCAAAAACAACTGCAACAAAAGCAAAAATCGACAAATAGGATCTAATTAAACGTTAAGACCTCCTGCATAGCAAAAGAAACAAACAGAATAAACAGATAACTTACAGAATGGAAGAAAATAGTTGCAAACTATGCACCTGACCAAGGTCTAACCCAGCATCTATAAGGAACTTAAACAAATTTATAGGAGAAAATAATAGATTGTCTGAAATGTGTAAAAGCTGTCGATGAGTTTAGCACTACCCTTAATAGATTTGCAATATTTTCAGAGGGGTGAACATTTGCATATGAGAGAATTCCAAAAGATCTTTCAAAAGAAAATACATAAAATACCTTAATTCTAGGTCATTAGATATGTTCAATGACATCAGGAAGCAGGTAGTCAGTTTTCACTGGAATAATTAGGGGGCATTTCATGTAACATAAAGTAGCCCATGATGGGGAAAGGGTGAAAAGAGTGCTAGGAAAGAAAGGAGTGACAGAAAAGGAGGTGGTGGGAGAAAGAAAAGCAAGTAGGTAAAAGTGGGAAATAGTGAATCTCTGATGTATGCCAAGAATTATACTAGATTTTTCACATATAGCAAGGTACTATCAAAGAGCATGTGTGATTTCTAACAGAAAATGCATGAGAGCACGCAAAATTATTTTTGATTTGTATAAGATCTCTTAGAATAGGTCTATATGAGATATTTAAAAATCTATAGAATTATGAATTGTACATTATAACCATCTTTTTTATAGAATGTTTAATTTTTCAAAGTAGCATTATTTTGAACTAGCTCCAATTTTACACTTTCACCACTGCAAGCTAATGCAAGTAATGTGGCATTTCATCACACATTTCAAAGCACAAAAGCATGCAAATGGTGCAAGCTTCAATATAGAAAAGCAGCTATAGAACACTGTCTTTTTGATGAATGGATAATCATTTTTCCTTTTTTAGCTGTATTCCTTTTAGGTAGACCTTTTTGCCAGAGTTAAAATGTAAACTAGGATTAATGACAATAATGTAATATCTGCATGTGTTTTCCAGAAAACTAATAAAACAGAAGATAGTGTTTTCTAATTTATTGGGATAATGGTTGATAGATTACAATTTTGAGTTTATGAATTAAATCTTTATAAGTGGCCACATTTACCTTTCAATAATTAATTTTGCTGGGTTGCATACAATTCCTTTTGTACAAGGAAGTGTGTTTGTAAATTAGTTTTAAAAAGATAGTGTAATCTTTAGGAATATTACTCAGGAAACCCAAATGAATCAAGTGAATAAGGACTGGAAATAAGAGAAGTCAGTTATTATCTATGGCAGACCTATGAGGGCAAAATATTTTATTAGTGTTTTCATCTTTACATTTCATAATATTCAACTGCAATGTCACAATACCATTTCATAAACATATGTAAACATGAATGACTCCTTTAACAAGATGTCACAGAGAAAGTTCTAACATAATATAAATATTCAGTTCTTGAAAAAAAGAAACAGCCAAAGAGAAAGAAAATGAAAGTACAGGAGACAGAGGAGAAGAGAGACAAAATAGACAGCAATTTTTAGAATAAGAAGCTTCTTATACGAGAAAAGTATCTTTGAAAAATGCAATGTTGCTTGTAATGCATAAAATATTTGTAGGTTTTTCTTTTGATGAAAAGAAAAACTTATTTACATTGAACCAATTGATTATAACTGATCTATTTCAACAACCTATGATAAATTTATACAGAATGAAAATATCTTATATTGTACTGCCTTTTATTCGTTTTGACTCCCTTCGTTCATTCAACAAATATTTTCTAAGGATTTGGGGACTCTGTAAGATGCTATAGAAACACAGGTGTGAATAAAATGAAGTCTCAGCAGAAAAGAAACTCAAATTCTCAAAGGAGGGAAAGGCATACAAATTACAAATACATGATGGAAGGAAATGCAAAATGTTAACTGAATTACAGACACAGAGTTATACAAAGTATGGGGGAAATAATTTCAACTTTGTCTAACAGATAATTTCCTAAAAGATGTCATTTTCAACCTGCAAGTTTTTATTTACTTATTTATTTTTAATATACTTTAAGTTATAGGATACATGTGAATGTGTAGTTTGTTACATAGGTATACATGTGCATGGTGGTTTGTGGCACCCATCAACCCCTCGTCTACATTAAAATCTGGAAATTTTAAGAAAAAAATCAGATTGCATCAGGCAAATGGGAATGTAGTGAAGGGGATTAAAAGAAATCAATGACATTTTGGCAGAGGTAACATTACGTATAAGGGCATGAAGGCAGTAAAACACTGAGTGTTCAAGACATTACATGTAATTT
Organism: Saimiri boliviensis; assembly: GCF_048565385.1. NCBI lineage: Eukaryota > Metazoa > Chordata > Mammalia > Primates > Cebidae > Saimiri > Saimiri boliviensis. Next base: position 60,825,281 of record NC_133458.1, read on the forward strand.
TCTGTTTCAAACCAGACATTTTAATGAAACAAGTAGGTAAAATATGAGTTCTGAGAGGTTGCTCAGGGAAGCCAAAAGGTTGAACATATGTGGTCATGGCAAAAGATCTGAGGAAGACTGTAATCAAGAAGAGACATGCACATATCGAAATTTTAGGAAGAACACTCTCCCAGAGTCCTAGAAGAAGGACTGAACAATTAGATCCTGTGACTATTTTAATAGTCCAAGTGCACAACAATAAGATTCTAAAATAAGATGGAGACCATAGTTTTGTTTGCTACACCCTTATAAAATATAATGTTACATTCGTTTTCTAACCAAAAATTAAAATAAATATTTAGTGAAAAATAAGAGGGAACTCAGTGTATAATATTAAACGCCACTCGCACTTCTCTTCATGCTTTCACGTAGGGTCTCTCTGGTCTTGAAATAAATTACTATCCCACACTGCAAAAATTGTATGGTATTATATTTCTGGACAACTTAGGACTTGCAACTGCTGGTTTAATTGATGTGTTCCACTATAAGATTAATTTAATAATAGTGATTTTGGGCCAATCATAATAATCCATTCAGATACCCCACAATTTTACCTAATAAGCAAAGATAAAGGCATAATCTAGAAAACACAGATCCTCATAAGCAGTAACACAAGTGAAATAAAACCAAGGTTAGTTATGTTCAATTTATTCTAAGACATCATTGGCTTATACTTAGCTGAAATAAATATTTTATATTCTGGATATATGTCCCATTGCTCATTTTTACCTATATAACAAACCCACACATATACACCCGAACTTGAGTTAATTTTTAAAAATAGACTGCATTATTAAATATTTTCACAGCACACTTTATAAATGAAGTTGATAATTATCTCAAAAATAAAGTACGGGTGAGAAAAAAATGACCTTTTAAATGTACCTTTTGAAAAATTACGAACTCTAGTATCAAACTTTGAAACAATTTTAAAAAGTATCATATGCATTTAAGTAATAAGATCTACTGACTTAACTGTTTCCAAAGAAGATCGTGTGTTTAGACGAATATCATAGTAGACATTTGAAAGGTATCAGTGGCAGAGATGGTGAGGAGATAAAGTAAGAAAACACATGTACCTTTTCATCTGTCTTATAACTGAAAGGGTATTATCTAGTTTATTTTTCCTTTACCACCCAAAATAGTCATTTACAATTGACTTTCTTTCCCTAATTTTTTTTCCTGTGGTACATAGGCTATGGTAGTGTTTTTTTCATTTATGTTTTGCATACTTAAAAGACTAGATATTTTAGAATTCTACAAGCATTTTTTTTTAAATTTTAATTCAATTCCTCCATGAAGCATATGCTAATTACTGCAGTGGTATTTCCCTCATATTCTGAGATAAGAATGGTTTGGATTTTATTAAATCAAAGAGGATGCAAAGTATAGAAATGGATTAAGTCCTGTATCTATTTCTTTAATATGCATATCTGAGGGTGGTTAGCCAAGACATCCAAGACATAAACCAATGATTCCATGCCATGGAAAGAGAGTGAAAAATCATACACTGTTAAGTTTTGTAGGTCAAAGTCAGTATCCCAGGTTTTATATTTTAATGCCATGACCTGTGTAGAAATGTACTGAATGAAGTTTCAAGTAGTCAATACCTGTGACAGATAAGGTTTTATTTTTGGAACTATTGATTGCTTTTCTGAGTAATCTCCAAATCCCACTTTGAAGCCATTCAATCTGGATCACAAAAAGATATCAGGAACTTTAGGGTATCAGAAAAAAAACAGAAGTATCTAAGATGATTAAGGAATTTGCCAGGGGTATTTGGAAGAATTTTTGGCTTTCTTCCAAAGTTTTTTTTTTTTCCTAGCTTGAAATCAAGGCTTAATGTTTTATGACAAAAGCCTTCTCCCTTAAACAAAGTCTGTTGAGTTTCTGCTTTTAATTCTAGCCCACAATTTTATAATAAAGTTTGAAAATCAAAGATTCAGGTGACTCTAGTTACATTAACTGTTTTAAATTCACTTAATTTTTAAGTTTTCATTGCCCCTTATCTATAATGCATTGAAATTGTTCTTTATTACTAGCAGTTTGTGGTTTTATATGCTTCTAACTAATCATTGTTCATTATACCAAGAGAATCAGATTTCCAACTATGGTTTGATGTCATTGTGTATGTACAGGACGTCCACAGGTGCCTGGAAGGCCATAAAGAAAAAGAAGGAAACCAGCCAAGATTAAAGTTTCACAGATCCAGATGTGGCTGCTGCTGCTGTTTGAAAAAAGAAAAACACATTTTAGAGCTTGGCATTTCGGCATTACAGCTGGCAAGTAATAAGAGAGAATAAAGTATGTGTGTTTGCGTGTGTGCATGCATGCTCCTTTGAGGCAGAAAAGGGGGAAATGGAAAGCAGGAAAGTCCAATCTGCTGAAGTAAAATAGAAATGTGGATGAGAGCCTGTTCAACCCCGCTGGCAATGAGGTATTTCCCTTTTATTAATGAAATGTTCTGGCACAATGGAAAAATATAATTTGCATGAATGAGCACATCAAACTAAAAAAGTAAAAGTCCTGACTCCTAGTCATTTCTTTCAGCTTATTCACAAAATTATCATAAGCAGGATTCAGTTGTCTTCTTATTTAGTTATTTATTTTTACCATTATTCAGCCATATATATCCTTTCGGAGAGAGCTGCAACAAAGGATCTGGAGACTGCATAGGTAATTGAATCATGTGGTATGTTAATATCAACTGGCTCATAGCAGATGTTCCTATCAGGATATTACAAATAAATCCAAAATTGTAAGTCCCAATGACTCATTTCCAGAAAAAATTATATTTGCTTAATATTAAAATGTCATTAATGTGACCATAAATTATTTTGAATTACTTTTCATGTAAATGTAATCTACCGTTTTTTATTTTTCACAGTGCCCATCACTGGATAAACTACTAATGAAAAGAGATGTTCTTAATTCTAGTCTAGGAAGTCTTGTACGGTAGTCTGCAGAAATTTAAATGACAAGACAAGTTAACATCTGTTCATTCCTTACTCTAAGTCTAGACTTACAGGCTAAAATTGAGGAAAGACAATTTAAAATCATCCTAATCTAAAGAAACTAATCCTTGTTTTTTTCACTGGCAATTTAGTGTGGTAGTTAAAAGAACATAGCTCGAACATGTGGCTGTGACATCAATCCAAGGCAATGATGAGTTGAAATGTATGTGTGTGTATGCATGTGGGGACACACACACACACACACACACACACACACACACACAAACATTATATGCATATATACATCTGTTCTTTATTTTAAAAGTATAGAAGAAAAAATAATTTAACACTATTTATTAGTTCTTACCCCAGACTAAATATTTACAGTTCTTTTCTATATTTAAACAATTGAGTATCTTTATTAAGTTTGCTACACTGAAATATGTTATTAATTACATGTCTTGACTCACTACACACGAATTATCAATGTAATGACAACATTTTAGGCTTATACATTACTGTATCGTTTAGGATAAGAAAGAGAAATAACACAGTCTCACTTTATAAAAAGTTATGTTTCCAGCTAAAACTGGTATCTTTAATAATATATCAGGACTTGATTTAGGGAACCACTACATTAGTTCTTTAGTTACCTCCATTGATACTATTTTTGTGACAAATTGCTGGTCATGATGGAGCTTGTCTTATATAAGATGTGAAAACGACAATAGTAATTTTGTACTTTATGTGTCAAATTAGAAATAGCTTTTAAAACTTGATATCTTCCAAAATCCTCAGCTGAAGCACCTGTAAAGATTGTCATCACAAAATAACTTTCAGATCTCCCTTGATACTCCCTAATTTGGTATTTACACCTCTGCTAGATTGAACAAAATGCAACACAAAGAAGTAAGTATCCTCCACTGGCTTGTATTCCAACTCAATAGCCCTCTAAGTTGACCATGATGATATTGAAGCCTTTCAACAACACGGACTCTAAGTCTGTAGCCTCATCATTTACTTCATCATAATGCTTAGCGCACACAGAAGAAGGTAAAACAAGCAAAGAAACAGCACAATGAGGTGAGGATTGTGGCTTTAGTTAATAGAATGATACAAAGACATACTTAATTATTATTTCAAAATTTCAGACTGTTCTAGCTTGCCACAGTATACTTTAATTTCAAAGAAAAATTGAAGACCAATATAGTTCTAAGACAAGAAAGGAAGAATATAATCTGGTAAATGTGCCAATGTTGAAATGTTTTAAAGAAAGGACACTTTCAAAGGTGTAATGCCTGTGAGCACTGACATATTTCTCTTTTGTTTTCGGCTTGTGACTTTGATCCAAGACATATGCTATAAATACAAAGTGACTAAGTATCTGTTATAATTTAAATGAATTCTAAGCCTTGGGGCATCAGGGAAGTTATTTTTAAATTTTAAAGGGAAATTACTTTTGAATTTGCCATACTAAATTGTGCTTCATTGCCAGGAATGTAATCTAAATGCACTGAAAAGAAGAGACGTAATTTCCAGTTTCTGGATTGTGCTATATCCTATTTTTAACAGATTTTGTCATATATATAAAGCCCACCAAATATACTGCAAAGTAATAGTATATATCCATGTCTTTCTTTTCTTACAATTGACTAAAAACTGAAAACAATAGTTTTTTTCTTTAAAGTTAATCATCTAAAATGCAGTAAGTACTTGAAAACTAAACTTTGATCACTGCTAGTTTAAATTCTGTCTACAGGATTCCAACTTTCCAAATTGATCTTTTTAAGATTAAATATTTGGAATAAAACTTTATTTTCCATTTATATATTTGCTGTTCTATAAATTTTTTTATAGTTAATAAATTTTATGTAATGAAGATTTCAGGGTAATAATGAAAATATGTTTAGAATTAAATTGTAAAGTTAATCTCTATGTTCATAATCTTTAATTCATCTCATAAATTTCAATCTAATTTCATATAACCTGAAATGAGGTTTTAAGGCTGATAAAACTTTCCAGAAAACTAGGTCATTTATAATGTATAATAAAATACATAATAAAATATTTTATTAAACTGATGGCTTGTAATAAAATAACTTTAGCCTTCCATCCTTCCCCTATTTCATGCCCTCTTCCTCCACCTACTCCCTCACTTTTCCTCCTGGCTTCCCCTCTTCTCTTCGCCTGGCCCTGGCCCTTACTTCTCACCACCTTCCCGTCCTCTGTCTGACTTTCCTATTTCTCTCCCAACCTGCTGCCTCCTGGTCAGCCCATCTTCTCCCTCATCTCCATCCTCCCTTTTGCTACTTCTCCTTCCACTTGCCCCCTTGCTTCTTCCCTCCTGTCCCAATCTACTTTTACCCCTCTATCTTCTCTCGTTTCCCTGTCACTCACACCCCTGCCCTGCCACCACTGCCACCCTCCCCTCCCTGCCCTGCTCCCTGGTTCTTCCCCGACCCTGCCTCCTCACTTTCCTTCCTAAGTCTCATCCCTCATTTTCTACTTAGACTCATGCCCTCAAAAGAAATTTTATTTTGACATTTTGTGTAAAAATCTTTCTAAAATGTGTTGCGACTTCTAATATGCTGTATATACTTCCTATGACAAATACTTTAATGTTTCCTTACCGATACAAATTTAACCTCAAAAATTTCAATTTTTATTAAATACTTTGAATCTATTCTGTCAGATGGGGAGGAGAAATTCTCTAAATTACCAGAATTTCCTAGTGATTTTTGTATTTTTATCCACTATTATTATGAATGTTGGTTGCATGTAGAACTTAAGGTAAAAGGCTTATAAAATGATATATAAAATTGTATATAATTTCAATTGGTCTTGGTATAATGATGGACCACCCCTCTTTTATAACAAAAAACATGAGTTTTACAAAGTTTGAATCTTTATTCCTCAAATATTTTTGTATTTATATTTTGATTATGAAAGTTTACTCCCTAATAAAAAAGATATTTTCACATTAGCAAATATAGGCTATAGTTGTGGAAGATAATAATTTATTAGTCCAACTAAGAAATTGTGATGTGTGTGAGAGAGAAAGTGGAAGAAAGAGAGATCTTAAATATATTGTGCACACACAATATATTTAGTTCTTGCTAAAAAGCGAACATTATGCAATTCACATTTTCCTTGGAAATTCGATCATGTTGTCTTTAAATGACAGATATTTATGAACCACGGAACACTCACCTAAGCAAAGCAATTATAATTAACAGTAGGAATGAACATATGACCTTAAAGAGTGAATATACTGACTAATTTTGTTTACTGACATTATCTCAAATTTCAAAGTGATCTAGAGAAGCCCTGCCTATTTGAAATATAATATGGGCCACATATTTAATTTTACATTTCCTAGCAGTCACATTTAAAAAATTAAAGGTGAAAATAACTTTAATAGATTTTACTTAAATATTAAATTATTATTTCAATGTGTAATTATTTAAAATTTATTGAGATATGTATATTTTTTCTTATCTCTTCAAAATCTATACATTTCAACTCAGATTAGCCAAGTTTAAGAACTCAAATGCCACATGTGGCTACTTGCTATTTATAATATTGGATAACACAGATCTATAGTATAGCTAAAATCCAGTAACAGCATACTCTTCTCTTAAAAATATCAGAGCACCTTCTTCCTAGACACCATATTTAGAAGAATATAAGCAGGCAACTGTCACATTTAAATATTACAATGACTATAGAAACAAACCTTCTATGAGTGCAATTAAGAGGAAACTTTTCAAAACAGAAGAGGTAATTAAGTAGAAAATGTGTGGTTAAATCCACACAAAAAATGTTGGATGGAAAGATCCCTTTCCAAACAGAAGAACACCAAACATAAAAGGAGAGGGGAGGGGCTGAAACTTAGCATAGGCAAAAATTACCATATTTACTGAATAGAAGGCCAGTTTGGCTCTGGAAAACTTCTTCTTTTTTCCCCCCAGAGAGAATGGCCACACGCCAATAGATACAGGCCTAAAATAGAGCATATACTATGGTAACCATAGTAATGAGTAGATGGGACTAAAAAAAACTGGTCTTGGGTGAGCAGATGTTCAGTCAAAGCAAGAATGAAAACATGAACTGCATTTCACAACCTCCATTTTATCTACATACAGTAGGACAGTGTTCTATGAGGCTGTGGGAGAAATGCGCTTAAGGAGGAGGAACCAGAATGCCAGGAACGACTTGTCATCAGTACAGGCACACAAACCTAGGTTCCAATAGAAGAGTTCATTAGAAAGAAACACCCCAAGTAGGGCTATGATAGATTGATATGTAATTTATATTCCAATTACATATGTATCTACATGCATGCACATATACTTGTGCATGCATGTAGATATATATGTAACTGGAGTATTAAAGTAGTATGTCTTGTAGTCTTGTAAAATAGTTTGTCTAGGTTAAAGTATGAAAGAATTATGTACTATTTCTTAATTTCCTTCAAGAAGTCTAACTTGAATATAATTTTTCTAAGAATAACATGGTTATCTATATCATGCCAACACCTTCCCTAGACTTCAAGTTATTTTTGCTGCAGAACTACATCAGTGTTGTGGTTAGGAAGGAATATTATGCAGACTGCCTGAGTTTGAATCCTAGCTCACCAGATAACTTTGGAAAAGTAACTTAAAGTCCTTAAGATTCAGTTAACTCACCTGCAAAACAGAAATAAATAGTATCAATTCATAGCATTGATAGGAGATTGACATGAGGAAATTAGAAGTGTCTGGCATACAGCATTAATAAATTTTAGTTATTTTTAACATTAATTCCTTATTATTTTTATGCCATGTGCCAATAAATTCCAATAGACCTGAAAAGAAAAATATTGAAACTATGTTTTACTGTGCCTAGCACATTTTTGTTGATGCATGTGTAATATATACATAAGTGCACAAAAAAATCAGTGAGCCATGCCCACATATACCTCTATGTTTTCCATCCCTTAAAGCAGTCATCTTATGAGAAAATAAAGTCATACTCAAAGAAGACAGGTAGTTCTTGTCTTCCAAAGTGCTATTTAGCTAACAATCCATTATTGCATTCATCTGGCACTGTTTCAAAAATATATTCCAAGCCACAGAAGACTACTGAACCAAAGGAGCATTGAGTCATAATTAGCTCAAGATTAAAGTTCACCAAGGAATGGATTCAAATTCAATTTAACATAAAAAGGCTTTAGAGGGAGGAATCATTGTGTTGAGATCTCAATGAAGCAAGCTTGCATTCTTGATTATTGGAAACTCCTTGATAAAGAATCTCCCTAGATCCTTAAATGCTTTGTGCAGCTGGGGTTTGAGGTCATACTTTTCACTCCACTTGGTGTGGGAAAGAGGGTTGGCACATGTTCATCTTGATCTACATGTAGCCCCAAAGCATTCTCAAAGAAAGTACAAAAGCATACAGAATTGCCTAGAAAGAAATGTTTCTCAACAATAAATTTCAGAAAGCAGTGATATATCTGGGAGGAGAACATTTCAAATACAAGTTGAATGATAAAACCCATGGGTCAGGGACAGCAATTATTATCAAAGATATAACAAAAGCTTTATGTTATCCAAAGTTTAACAAAAGCCTACACACAAAGACATTTATCGTACTGTTAAACATACTTACACATGTATACACACATATCTCTATACTCATATACCTATTTAAGTATGTACATATATGCGTATGTATGTATTTCTTATACATATACACATATATGTAAAGAAAATAGTGGAAAATGTTCTGCATATCCTGATAATGGATAAGTGCATATGAAATGAATAAGGATTATGTTCTTATGTAATAGAGAAGAGAAAAAGAAATGCATTAAGGTAGCTAGAGTAACACAAATCTGTGTGCTTCTGTATCATTTCAAGTCTAACCAAAGAGTAGGTTGAGGAAGAAGGTAAACCATAAATTAATTAATTGTTTAGAATTACATTCCTACCAAATTTTTGTAACCCCCCCTTGCATTAGGATAGACAATAAGTTAATTACATAAAATGTTAATACTCTTTATGTTTTATAGATTGAAATTTATGATGCCCAACAGCTTAAAGAAATGTTAATATCACCTTGCATTTAAGTTATCCTCAGACTTTACATACAATACTCCAGGATTATTCCTTTGCAGCTAAGGATAAACATATGAAGAAATAGGAAGTTTGGCACAGATATTAGGCATAAATGAATATAATGGTACTAAAATGAGATGTGGATTTAAAAAAGCTTGCATCCATACAAGAACAAAAATATTTAAATTCCAGTTCTATCTTCACATGAGCCTTCTCAATAATGTTCATTCAACTGAAAAATTTAGAAGCTGGAAGAATAAAAGACCAGTTTGCCCATGTAGTTTTCTAACATTCTGTAAAAGAACAGGGACAGAGTTTTAAAAGTATTAAGTAAACTAGTTTTAATCACTTATGGGAAAGAGAACTGCATAGCCAAATCTAGTTTTGAAAAACTGGAACAAAAACATGTTTTAGGTTATTTTAATCAGATGTGAGGTTTTACTTGAATTTGCTTTTTGTTTTTATATGTTATAGCTCAGATGTCTGTGGTAGGTTCCATTCTCCAATTTGGGGTGTGTGTGTGTGTGTGTGTGTGTGTGTGTGTGTGTGTGTGTATCTCCCATATATTGGATCTGTAGTAATAAATTGGTGCCAGGAATTGATTTAGGCTTTTCAGGAATTAACTGTTCAAATGTTGTGCCCTTGGAAAACTACAAATCAGAGCATGGGCATTAACCGAATCAATGTAATTGCCCTCTATTTGGTGTGGGTTTGTGTGTTGAAAAAATATATAATCCTAACAAAGCAGATGATTTGGGGACTAATAGAGGCACAATAAGGGAGATCAGACTCTCTTTGCAAGGTCAATTAGAGACTACTTGTGCAATTTCCCTCCTGTCTAATAGCCTTAATATAACCACATATTCTTATTATTGCTCGAAAGTTGTTGAACATATGTAATCTGTGTATCTGCCTTTGTGGGTCCTTTCAATAGTTCTGTTCAAGGCAGCTGCACTTGAGGCTTAAGGGTTTGCAGCTGTTGGAAGCTATATCAGGAACGTGAGGGTTTGGCACTCATTTTCATAGTTCCTACTGTGTAGAAGTTTGGCAAGAACTGTGGAAAGGGTATGGTGACTTAAAGAACGTTTGTAAAACTTTCCCCCATCATTGTGGTTCTGAGCATATGAGGTATGGAGTTGAAAAATTTAAGGGTGGCTATTTTGATTGCGGCATTTGGGTTTCATTTATACAATTAACATAAGGGCACAACATTGTGAAATTCTGCTCAAATTTCATTTTTTCTTGATAAGTAAAAAGAATTCCATGAAGTAGAGCTAAACAGTGTTTCATTTTCTCAATTCCAACAACAGTTTTCAAAGCTTTAACATGATCATTTATATGTACAGCATCTTTAAGGAACATATTAATGATGGTTATCCTAAAAAAGCTTCAAGCTCATAAAACCATTTGACTCACATACATTAATTTGGGGAAAAACTATAATCCTCAAATCATCACATAGAATATTTCAAGTCACTTTAAAGATAAACCAATCATGGAGAATTTTAAAAAATCACTTTAGAAAGAAAATGTAATACATTTTAGCTTTGCCCAAAAAGCATATTTTATAAAATTAGCATACTGTGATATAATGAATTTTATGATGCAATTATTTAACTCCTATAAAGAAAAAATGAACATGAGATGATTATAAACTATGAATCTCAATGCTCTTAAGAGGAAATTTGAGAAGGTGACATTTTCCTGGGTAGATTTTAAAACAGTATATTAAAATAGATTAATAATTCAAAGATATCTCTATTTCTTGATTGATAATAGCATCTGATTGAAAGATATTTTTCAACTCTATTAACTCTGAATTTAGTTTAGCCATAGAATCATACTAAATTCAAAATTTATTTATCTAGATGGATATAGATATAAACACTTTGGGAATATTTGGGTCAAGTTAACTATACTACTAATAAATTTGTAATTGTAACATTTCTGATGAAAATAAATCAAAATAACTATATGTACATGAAATACATCAAAGTATGCATATATAATTTTTAATACACATACTCATTTATATATGATCCATTTATATTTTTGAAAAAATATTTAAATTTCTGACAATGTAATGATGCATATAAACAAAATAGTAATTAGAAATAATCCTCAAAAAAAAAATTTGGAATGTGAAAGGAAAATTAGTATTCTTCCAATACGCTTCATCTTGTTGATGGTTATATTTCATGCAGAAAGCAAAACAGAGAAAAACAGATCAATGGGCTCCTGAAAATTAGCTTTTCAAGCATATCAGTGGAGTGATTTAACAAGCAAATTTTCTGCTATACTTCATGTAGACATGATTTACCACAACATCAACCATATGGTAAGCATATACTCTGTATTCTCCCTTGTTCAGGCTATAGTCTTGCAAGTGTATCCAACTAAGAAATTCATCTAGTACCACTTATTTAGCGTCTCCTACATGTGAAATATTGGAGATTTAAATATTGTTTCCAAGTATGTGTGTTTTATCAATCTTCAAAGTATATTTCAGGGCAAGATTAGGTGTTCTGCCTTTTAGAAAATATCATTAAACTCCAAGTCATTAATTTTTTTTCTAAATTAAAAAGTAAATCACAAGCGAGTTGTCAACATTCTGATTCTTACACTAGTTCATAAATCTAGTTGCCGGAAACCTAGGAGTCATTATTTTCCTTTTATTCTTGTCCATCCCACATTCATTCCATCAGCAGGTCATGTGGATAATACTTTCTGAATAATTCTTGGTCCCTCTTTGTCTCTATTTCTGCACTGACAGTATCTATCTAAGCCTTCAGTCCTCATTATTTCAAACCTGGATGACTGAAATAACCGATTAATTATCACATTCACTGCAGTTGTCCTTTAATGTAGTCTCCACACTGCTTTCTGATAAAGTGATTTTTAAAGCTATATATCTGGTCATGTTAGCTACACACCCCAGTATGTTCTCTCTTTCAGACTTGGAAATCGGCAGTGTGACTACAGAGACCACCCTTTCAACTAAAAACTTTAGGCGCTTCTTTTAGGAGTTTATGCACCTCACACTTTAGATTCTTTGCCCACCTGCCTTCTCACCTCCAAACCAATTACTTTCTCCTCATTCCTTATATGTCATCTCAACTCAGTGAAGCCTTTCCAAAATTATCAAGTCAGATTCATTTGTTCCTTGCCACTTAGAATTTTTTTACTTTACTATTAAAGGTTACAATCATATTTTTGTGATTATTTATTTAACTTGTACATGATGAAGGCCATGAACACAAGAACCTATGGGTTCAAATGAATTAAATGGAAACTGAAAAAATTAAAAAGAATTCAGAAGGAGTATAGGCCTTCAAGTTTTATTTTGAAGTAAATGAACATTTCAGGGAATATAAGAGATCTACAGAAACAAGAATAAAGAGAACTGTGTGTGTGTGTGTGTGCGCGCACACGCGCGCACGTGCATATTTTTCAATAGACTTGCTTCGGTTGTAAATTTTCCACATCTCTTGAATAAACACACTATTTTATGAGGTTGGCAATTATGTGTATAAATAATTAGTTGTTAATATTATTCGTAAAATTGGGAATAAACATTGAGTTATGAGAATGCAAAGGAAGAAAATAATAATTCTACCTGTAGACAGTGAGTAGGGAATTACAGAGATGAGGAATTTTGAGCCAGCCCTTGAATGGAGACAAAAATCTCAGCAAGCACAGGAATGACAAAGAACACTTCAGGCAGTGCAAATTATGTGAACAAAATTATGCTCTCCTGATTATGCTTAGTATATTTTTGAAACTTTAAGCAGCTACTTATGAGTGAATAACAAAAACTACAAGTATTTAATGAGCATTTACCAAGTGCCAGAGTTCATGTTATATGCTTTGAAATGTACACTTTCATTTAATTCTCACAAGCATATCACGTAGGCACTACCGTTACCACTAAAATTTATATACCAGAGTGTTCCAAACTCAGGATTAGAGCATTTTAATAAATTTTGCATGAATTAATAGCTAAGGAATACATATATCTGAACTAAGATGCCCACAAACTAGACCACCAGATTATATTTACTCTTGAGGACTAGAGGCAGAAAGGGGTGAAACTGGAATTATAAATGGTAGTCAAATTCTGAGTGCATTGGATTTCATGTACAGGGGTTTAAACTTGTCCTGTTTACAGTTGTTGTAAGCTGTCCTGTTTTCAGTTGTTTTAGGCAACTGAAAATACTGGAAGTCTAATCATTCAATAAAATTTTTAGAAAGATTTCCATGATGGACCACATGGAAAATCCATGAATACAGATTGATTAAATTCCCTATGACTGCATTAAATTGTGTAACTGAGAGAGGCAGCTAGAAAACTTCAAGGTAATTTAATTGAGCTGGTTTCCAGAACTATATACTGAGCGAATATGGAATCCTACTTCAAATTCTGCCAAATGCTGACTCTCTAAGGGAAATATGTCTGGTGAGGATAAACTGGCTTTGAGAAATAGCTGAGGTGCTAAGACAGCCAAGTGGAGATGTCAACATAAGAAATTAGCAATACGGATCAGGGGAGGAGGACTAATTCATTATACAACTAGAAAAATTGTGGCTGGGCACAGGAGCTCCCTCCTGTAAGTCTCAGCACTTTGGAAGGCTGAGGGGAGAGGAGAGGATCGCTTGAGCTCAGGAGTTTAAGACAAGCCTGGGAAACATAGTAAGACTTCATTATCTACTAAAAAAAATAATAAAAATTAGTCATGTGTGGTGGTATGCACCTGTATTCCTAGCTACTCAGGAGGCTGAGATGGGAGGATCACTTGATCCCAGGAGATTTGAGCTTTACATTGAGTTATTATGCCACTGCACCCAGTCTGGGAAATTGAGTGACAAATGGTCTCAGGAAAGAAAAAAAAAAGAAAATTTGTAATATTTACATAGACACTATTTAAAGGAAGTAATATGACTTTACAAAATTACATGAATACTTATGCAAAATATTTATTATATTAGAATATGGTTATTCCTGGCATTGTAATTTATTGAAACGAAAGTGTTTGTCCACATACTCAGTATGGATTTTTGACAATACTTTCAATATTATGAAGATAAAGTTTAGTGTTCCCAGCTAATGTTGTATAAGAAGCAAGGACCAGATTTACCCTTCCACCTAAACCATCAGAAAAACAAACACAAAATACACACACACAAAATGGTTGACAGGCATTAAACAAAAGGTAGAAAAGAAAGAACTGTGATCTCTCAGAGAAGAGTGATTAATAAAGTGAGCCCTACAATTGCAACAATTGTATCAACTTACTGCTTGGGAGTGGTATCCAGAGTGCAGTGCAGTTCTTGGGATAAGACCCAAGAATTGAACAAAATTTTTACTGAGTTGAGGATATAGAACTAAGTTCCAAAAGGCCAATGCAGCTAGAATTTGCTGGTTGGAGTCATGGAAAACAGAGTGATGCACAAGGAAAGAGAGAGGCCTCCGTCTGTTAGCAGAGCGCTCTGTTCTCAAGCCTTTAACTGACCACTGACCTACTCAGGTGTGAGAATAGACTATCAAAGGAAGGAGAAATAACTATTTTGAAAGAGAATATGTGATGCTCCCCACACTCACTGAGGTCTGTAGGGGCGGACTAGGGGAGGGACAGTGGTGGGTAGGGAGTTGGGGAGGGATAACATGGGGAGAAATGCCAGATATGGGTCATGGGAATGGAGGCAGCAAACCACACTGCCATGTATGTACCTATGCAACAATCCTGCATGTTCTTTACATGTACTGCAGAACCTAAAATGCAATAAAAAATATATATGTAAAAGATATGCTAATAAAAAGTACTAAGTAAAAAAAAAAAAGAAAGAGAATAAGCAGAAAAATATCTGAAGCTCAAGGATTACAGTTCATGTTTTCATTATTTAGAATGGGAAGCCTTCTTAGGACATAAAGCATTAAGTAGAATCCTTAGACTTACTAACAATTTAAAACTTCACTTTGAGAAACATTAGGGAAATAATAATGCAAGGTACACACTGAAAAAAAATTTTCAAAACATGTAGTGGAAAAGACTTGTATCTAGAATACGTAAAGAACATCTACAACTCATTAATAATAATACTATTTAAACAATGCCTAGAATATTTACATAGACACTATACCACAAAATATACAGGTATACCTCTGAAATATTGAGGGTTCAGTTCCAAACCATTGCAATAGAGCACATATCTCAATAAAGTGTCACAGGAGTTTTTTGGTTTCTCAGTGCATAAAAAAGTTATGTTTACACTGCAGTCTATTAAGTGTGCGATAGCATTATGTCCAAAAAACAATGTACATAATGTAAAAATATATTATTTTAAAATGCTAACAATCATTTGAGCCTTCAGTGATTCATAATCTTTTTGTTCATAGGAGATCTTTCTTCAATGTTGATAGATGCTGACTAATTAATCCTAAAGGTTGCTAAAGGTTGAGATGGCTGGAAAAATTACTGAAAATAAGAAAACAATAAAATTTGTCATAATAATTGACTTCCCTTTACAAAAAAATTTCTCTGTAGCATGCCAAGCTTTTTGATAGTGTTTATATATATATATATATATATATATATATATATATATACACACACATACACACACACACACATATATATATATATATAGAGAGAGAGAGAGAGAGAGAGAGAGAAATGTATTTTTTTATTGTGTTTTAGGTTTTGGGGTACATGTGAAGAACATGCAAGATTGTACATACATGGCAATGTGGTTTGCTGCCTTCCTCCCCATCACCTATATCTGGCATTTCTACCCATGTTATCCCTCCCCAACTCCCCACCCCCCGCTGTTCCTCCCCCGTTTCCCCCCACCACCACAGACCTCAGTGTGTGATGCTCCCCTCCCTGTGTCCATGTGTTCTCATTGTTCAACATCCGCCTATGAGTGAGAACATGCAGGTTTTGATTTTCTGTTCTAGCGTCAGTTTGCTGAGAATGATGGTTTCCAGGTTCATCCATGTCCCTACAAAGGATACAACCTCATCGTTTTTTATGGCTGCATAATATTTCATGGTGTATATGTGCCACATTTTCTCTGTCCAGCCTATCATCGATGGGCATGTGGGTTGCTTCCAAGTCTTTGCTATTGCAAACAGTGCTGAAATGAACATTCGTGTGCATGTGTCCTTATAGTAGAACAAATTATAATCCTTTGGATACATACCCAGTAATGGGATTGCTGTGTCAAATGAAATTTCTATTTCCAGGTCCTTGAGGAATCGCCACACTGTCTTCCACAATGGTTGAACTAATTAACACTCCCACCAACAGTATAAAAGTGTTCCTATTTCTCCACATCCTCTCCAGCATCTGTTGTCTCCAGATTTTTAAATAATCACCATTCTAACTGGCCTGAGGTGGTATCTCAATGTAGTTTTGATCTGCATTTCTCTAACGACCAGTGATGATGAGCATTTGACAGTGTTTTATACACAGAACTTCTTTCAAAATTGGAGTCGATCCTTTCAAATCCTGCCCCTGCTTTAGCAACTAAGTGTATGTAATACAAATTTGTTGTTGTCATTTTAACAATGTTCATAGCACTGTCATCAGGAGTAGATTTATGCTCAAGAAACCACTTTCTTATACATCCAAAAGAAGCAACTCCTTATCCACTGAAATTTTAACATGAGATTTCAATAATTTAGACACATCTTCAGGATGTACTTCTAATTCTAGTTCTCTTTATTTGAATCACATATGCAATAACTTGCTCCACAGAAGTCTTCAACACTTCAAAGTGATCCATGAGGGTTGGAATCAACTTCTTCCAAACTCCTGCTATGATATTTTGACCTCCTTTCATGAGTTACAAATGTTCTTAATGACATGTAAAATGGTGAATCCTCTATAATCCAGGCATTGACATTTCTCTAGCTATTAAAGTCCTAGTTGGCATCTTGTTCCATTAGACAGCTGTTTCATCTGCACTGAAAATCTCTTGTTTAGTGTAGTTCCTTTGTCAATGACCTAAGCTAGAAATGGATAACTTGCTGCAGCTTTTACATCAGCACTTTCTGCTTTACGTTCTAAGTTACAGAGACGGTATCTTTTTACAAGCCTCATAAACCAATCTCTACTAGCTTTAAATATTTCTTCTTTAGCCTCCTCATCTCTCTCAGCCTTTATAGAATTGAAGAGAGTTAGAGCAGGCATCCCCAAACTATGGCCCGCGAGCCCTGAGGCCATTTATCCGGCCCCCTGCCTCACTTCAGGAAGGGGCACCTCTTTCACTGGTGGTCAGTGAGAGGAGCACAGTATGTGGCGGCCCTCCAACGGTCTGAGGAACAGTGAACTGGCCCCCTGTGTAAAAAGTTTGGGGAGGCCTGATAGAGTCTTGCTCTGGACAAGATTTTGGTTTAAGAAATGTTGTGGCTGGTTTGATCTTCTATCCAGACCACTAAAAATATCTCCATATTAGCAATGTCTGTTTTGTTTTCTTATAATTCGTGTATTCTCTAAAGTAGCACTTTTAATTTCCTTCCAGTACTTTTTATTTGCATTCACAACTTGGCTAACTGCTTGTGCAAGAAGTCTTGGCTTTTGGCCTATCTTAGCTTTTTAAATTATTTATAGCTTTCTATTTAAAGTGAGAGAGGTGTGACTCTTCTTCCACTTGAACACTTGGAGGCCATCGTCAGCCTATTAATTGGCCTAATATCAATACTATTGTGTCTCAGGGAATAAGGAGGTCTGGGGAAAGGGACAGACATCAGTAAATGGCTGGTCGGTGGAGCAATCAGAACATACCAACATTTATCTATTAACTTTGCTGTCTTACATGTACATAGTTTGTGACGTCCCAAAATTACTACAATAGTAACATCAAAGATTACTAATCGCAGATCAGAATAACAACTATAATAATAGAGAAAAAGTTTAAAATAATGCAAGAATTACCAAAGTTTAACATAGAGCCGTGAAGTGAGCACATGGGTGTTGGGAAAGTAGTGCCAATCATTGCTTAACGCAGAGGTGCCAGAAACATTTGGTTTGTAACAAATTCAATTATCTGCCAATTGCATAAAGTAAAGGAATTATTTTCATATAGCAATGGCAAATAGGCACATGAAAAGAAGTTCACCATCAATAGTCACTAGAGAAAAATATCAATAAAATTAGCTACTAATACACTATGGATAACACTAAAATGCCAATAACACCAACTGTTAATGAAGATGTGACATTTACATGTGCTATTTGTGAAAATACAAAATTGTATAACTGTTTTGGAAAACAGATCAGCGGTTTCTCATAAAGTTAAACACAGTTTTCCTCATACTCAGGCAATCTAAGTGTTAGCTATTTGTCCAAAAGAAATGAAAACATGCATTTCCATAAAGGCTTGCACTTAATAGCTTTATTCTTAATAACCAAAAGAGGCAACTTTATTCTTTGTAGGCAATAACTAAAAAACAAAACAAATTTCTATCGACTAACGAATAAATAATGGGATATTCATAAAATGAAGGACTGTGTAGCAATAATAAAAATAGCTTACAAACAACAAGAATGATTCTTCAAGTTTTTTTAAGTAGAAGCCAGCCACAACAGAATACGTTCTCTATAATCCCATTCTTACGATGTTCCAGAAAATGCAAAGCTTTAGATTCATACAGCAGAGAAGTGGTGACCAGTAGCCAGAGATGAGGTGAGGGAAATGACTGCAAAAGGTATAAGGCACTTTGAGAGTGACGGACATGTTCCAGAATATAATTGTATTAGTGGACAGATGATCATCTAAACCTGTCAAAACTCATTAAATTGCACATTTGAAGTTGGTAAATTTTATCATATAATTAAAACATTAATGTGAATGTTGATTAGGAGAGGAGTTGGGGGGCAGGGGATATATGGGGACTCTCTAATTTCTGCTCAATTTCACTGTGAACCTAAAAGTACTCCAAAGAGTCTATTTTTAAAATGTTAATTTAAAAAATACTGCTGAAAGTTAAATTTCACTTATCAAAAAATTAATGTGGCTTTGCAAAAATCTTCATACCCGAATATTATAAATGAAGCAGTTAAATAACATTTATAGGATTTTTAATTGAATTGTTTTAATAGAAATATTATATATGAAAAAATACTAAATATTTGTTAATATGTAAACAAAGTTAACATCAGTTTTCTCTCAGTAGATTACAAAACGTAAACTCATTTAGCATAAGCTAACATTTCTGCTTACCTTTTTGGTTTAGGAAATTATTTTTTTGTAAAAATTATTATTTCTGAAGGTACGTTCTAAAATTTATAAAATTTATAATTATTTTCTTCAGAAGAGAAACAATCATTTAAACATCAGGAATAATCTCACAGTTACAGTGTTGAGTAAAAGCCAGACCCCAAAATACTTACTCTATGTTCCCATTTACATGAATTTCAAGAAAAGGACGACATACTTTATAGTGATAAACATCAGAATGTTGGTTCCATTTGTGGGGCTACTGCCTGGATACTGGCATGAAAGAATCTCTGGAGTTTCTATAAATGTTCTATATCTCAGCCAGGCATGGTGGCTCACGCCTGTAATCACAATGCTTTGGGAGGCTGACGCAGGTGGATCAAGAGGTCAGGAGTTCAAGACCAGCCTGGCCAACATGGTGAAACCCCATCTCTACTAAAACTACTAAAAATATAAAACATTAGCCAGGCATGGTATACATGTGTGAGTTTCAATTTGTATAATTCATCAAGTTGTATAATTAAGAATTGTTTACTTAGTCCATGTATTTTGTACTTAATTTTTGAGGCACATTTTTCTGTATGATAGTTACATAATAAATTCTTTTTTTTTTCCCAAAAGTCTATTAATTACCCCTGGCTTCTTGTTCATTTCTTCCCTTGGTAATACACTTTCATGTATATTATGGGTTCTGCTCTGCCTTTCCTTTTCCTCCCTCCACTCCTTTCATGTTTCTTTCCTCTCTCCTGTCTTTTCCTAAACAAATATTTTAGAATACCTATAGTATCCTCAGATGTGCTAGGTACTAGGGATTCAAATGAATTGCAAAATTATAGGGTATTGCCCTGTTCTCATGGAGATTAAATTCTAGGAAAAGAGGCTTAATAATATTTTTCAGAATACTCAAATAAGTTGAGGAATGATAAATTTTACTAAAGGCATATAATGTGGGGTTGTGAGCAAGGCAGTAAGTTCACAGATGGATTTCCTGAGTTAGTGAGTGTAGGTGGATAAAGAGGGAGGAAGGCACTGGCTGCATAGCATACATGTGGACAGACACTGTGACCAGAGGAAAGCATCCCTCTAAAAGAATAATGTTCCCTCCACTTCAGTTGGCTTCACCAAAACAGTACTCCCTATGTTTATCTATGGCCTCCATATAAATTCTTCAAACTGTGTATTTTCAAACCTAATTTTACCTGATAACAGTATTAAACCTCATTGTTATTTTGTCTTAGAATTAAGTTATAGGTCCTTTTCCACTTTTTCAGTATAATCTCTAGACATTCTCATACATATCTATGACTTCAATGAGTAAGTCTTGAAAGATTTGTCCTAATTCTATCTCTAGCCCAGATTTTTCCTTTGAGCTCCAGATTTATATATCTATCTGCCTTCTTGACATCTCCAGGGTATATAAATATATCAAAATTGGAAAAAACATCCTTTCTACCCCAAATCCCCCTAGACTGACCTAATTGCTAGTGTCCCTATTTCAGTGCCACGTCTGCTTTGACACAAAGCCAGAAACCTAAAATTTAATCTTGACATCTCTTTATTCTTTATGTTCCACATCAATATATTTCCATGACCTTTCAGATAACCTCTACTGCTTAGATTGCTAAGATGTTTCTCATACCAATTCATATTTCTAATTTTCATTTTCATTATCTTTGTTCATACTACGTCTCCTCCTTTATTGTGCCCCCACACACCTCACAATAACTTCTCATGGTGCCTGATACATGACAGAGCCTGGTTAGGTACTTTGCAGGGGATAGGGAATGGGACAGTTGTTTCCTTTTAATTTTATATATAAAGCAGAAATTTTTCACTGGAAAAATAGTACATTTATAATATTTTTAACTGAATAAAACTTTTATGTATTTAGTAAGTTCGTTTTTTTAAAAACTGATTTCTTTATACAATTTGACATGTATTCTGTGGAAACGATAGGCCAATGATTCAATTACATCGGCACAGATATTGTTACTGGGTTGTGCATTCCATATTTTCTTATATTTGAAGATGTGTTCACTAGTAAAAATGGGTATATTCATCTTAATTTCTCATTTACATCATTTAAAAATATAATGTCTGCTATACACCACAGTAACTTCTAAACATATAATTTTTGGAAAGCATCTTAATACTGCTTAAACGATCAGAGCACAACTATCTCAATAAACACTAAATCCTTAAATACTATATGGTTGCGATTTTATTTTCATAATTTGTATTTCACAGTTATCTTTATCTCTCATTATTTCCAAAGATTCCACATGTAACCTTTGAAATGTAGTTAACATGATTGGTCCTGACACTTGCCGTCCTTGAAGAGTTGCTTGTGATATGTAAATTGAAAAGTACTCAACATTATTGATCATCAGAGAAATGAAAATCAAAAGTACAATGAGATACCATCTCACTCTAGTTAAAATGATTGTTATTCAAAAGACAGGTAAGAACACATGTTGGCAAGGATGTGGGAAAAAAGGAAGCCTTGTACACTCTTGGTGGGAATGTAAATTAGTACAGCCACTATGTAGTACAACAGCATGGAGAAAAAATTAAAAATAGAACTACTATATGATCCAACAATCCCACTGCATGGTATATACCCAAAAGAAAGGAAATCAGTCTATCAAAGGAATATCTATATTCCCACATTTATTGCAGCATTATTCATAATAGCTAAGGTTTAGAATCAATCTAATTGCTCATCAACAAATGAATGGATAAAGAAAAGGTAGTTTATATATACAATGTATTATGCAGCCATATAAAAGAAGGGTGAGATCCTGTCATTTGCAACAACATGGATAGAACTGGAGGACCCTTTGTTAAATGAAATAAGCCAGGCACAGAAAAACAAACTTTGCATGATTTTGCTCACATGTGGAAGCTAAAAATTAAAACAATTGAGATCAAGAGTCAAAGAGCTGAATGATAGTCACCAGAGGCTGGAAAGAGTAGTGGAAAGTGGAGATGTGGGAACTTTTAAATGGTATAAAAATATAGTTAGATAATATGAATAAGATCTAGTGTAACAGCACAACAGGGTGATTATGGTCAATGATAATTTATGATGATACATTTAAAAATAACAAAAAGTATAATTGGAAAGTTTATAATACAAAAAAGAATAAATTCTTAAGGTTATAGACCCATTAACCTTGATGTCATTATCACACATTGTATGTTAGTATCAAATTATCTCATGTACCCCAAAGGTATATGCACCTAGTATGTGCCCATAAAACTAAAAATTAAAATAGGTTAAAAATAAAAATTTGGCAAAACTTTTAAAGTAAAACTCTTTTCAAAATGGAGCAATAAATGACTTGCCCACATAGTATCTTGAGGGCCAAAACTAAATATGAGCTGTGAGGTATCTTAAGGGCTGTAGAATGTCTCAGGTACTTGATTAAGTAACATGGATATAGTGTGGGGGAAAAGAATGACACATTTTTTTTAACAATATGCTACTGTATTCTAAAAAATTCCAAGACTATCGGAAAGTGAGTAGGCCACATCAGTTATTCATCATTACATCCACAACTATTTACTAAGATCGAATAAAGAAACTGATACATCATGTATGAAAAAGTATGAGTAAGAATGTTTGGTTTGTTAAATTAATCTATACTAACTATATACAGTCACCCCTGGGTATCCACAAGGGATTGGTTCAGGACCTCCAAGGATAACAAGGTCCACAGATGCTCAAGTCACAAATATAAGATGACAAAACATTTGCATATAACTTATGCACATCGTCTTATATACTTTAAATGATCACTACTTATAATACCTAATATAATGTAAATGTTATATAAATAGTTGTTACATCATATTGTTTAGGGAATGACAAGAAAAATGTCTGTACAAGTTCAGTGCAGACTCAACCATCAAATTTTTGTAACCTGAGTATTTTTGATTCATGATTGCTAGAATCCATGGATGCAGAATCCACGGATATGGATGGCTACTGTACTCTCTCTCTACATTTTATATATTCATATATACAGAAGTATGTATACACATACCCAAACATATCTTCCTTTCTCTTTTAATATAACAGAGGTGGCTTTGGAATTTGGTTATTAATTTTAATGTTTCTCAGTATATCCTGAAATAATAAAGAAATGTGATCCAGAAATAGCAAATTTTAACATAAGGGACTCTGCTCTATGAAATAAATTACTTCTTGGTATATTTTCCAGATGCATAATGTATTTTTGTGATCATAAATACCATAGTTTATATAGCAAATATAAAGATTCAGATGGGTAAAACATAGTTCAATCTCGATGAGTAAATTAATATAAAATACCAAGAAAAAGTGTTTCATTTTCTTTGTCATATTATAATAGGCACAGACATACCATGCTATTTACAGAATCTGAAGTCGAATTCTCAAATTTTTCTTTTATTCCATAGCATATTTTGGGTGGAGGATAAGGAAACGTTGGATAATCACAACGTTAAAATATTGTAAAACATGGAATATAACATAAAAAGTAATTTTGTCCATGAGATTTTAGGTTTACATTGTTGATTTTATCTTCTTTTCAAACTGTATATTACAAATACTAAAATTGCATCATTAAATCATATTTTTCTTCTTATATGTGTCAGTTACCTATTGAGAACAGATGTTATCTCTACACACTAATGCTTACTCTCAAGTCATATACTGTAAGTTTAATGTACTGAAAAAAGAGAAATAAAAATGTCATCACATTCTAGCTGAAAATAAAGTTACATCAAAATGATATTATAAATATTTAAAATTAAAGCGAAAAAATATAATGACCGAATAACACATCTACAGATTTCTTGGACATAAAGAAATATACTAAAAAGTATTGCCAATGTATTTCCCTCAGTATGAAGTCTCGGCTTATTATCTGCTTGATCTACACAGTTAATATAACTAAGACCAAATTTGTGTTCAACCCAAGTGATGTTAGTTTTTAAAGTGGTAAAATGTCTCTGCATTTATTCTTAATAAAACATGTCTTATTTTATTTTTTATACAACAGAGATATGGTGTTTTAAATAAAGTTTACTAATAATTGTAAGATGGTATGTATCTGTATTATTTTTTACCCATTCAATTTTTACTTCTCCTTCCAGTTCTTTTCCTATACCGCCACTCCATTAAGTTTGCAAGCATTTTGAATAGCTTATTTTAAGATAATTTTCAAAAGAAAAAATATGTATTTAAATAACAGTAAATAAGTGTTCTACTTTAGGTTAAATCATATGCACAATAGGTTTTATTCTGTCAAACGTGGTCAGAGAATAAAATAGTACTGCAGAAATTTTTCTGCCTTTAGGGTGGGGGAAAGTGCTTACTCTGTAAATTATTTTATGTTTTTCTTCATGATGGTCTGAGAAAGAAGAATTTAATGCCTTTTTAGATGTGAATTACAAATGTCATATTTTCTGAGTCCATGTGCTATGTATGCCCCACACGCGGAACAAATAGTGGTATAATTGAGATAATTATACTTAAAGTCACTAAATTTGGGTCATTCCTACAAAAACGATATGAAAATATGGTATCATTGTTTACAGATTTTATTCTCCCAAGTAAGTCATAAAATCAGTTTTTCTCCTATTGCAACTTCTTCAGAATGGAACAGCATCTGCATACCAGACCTTCATGACTAGATGAGAACACAGATTATTTCCAGTTAAGATTCTCTGGGAAATTAAGTACACAGAATGGAATTCTCTAAATCAGAATGTTCATAGTATGAGAGCAAAAACTGCTTTGACCAGAAACCAAGTTTCTAGTGTTTCACAAAGTTTACTTTAACAAAAACAAAGCTGCTTTTGAAATCCCGAGTTCTGCTCAATTTCTCAGCTGTTTTGCAGCTTACTATGATTTCATTCATTCATTCAATAAACTAGAAATGAAAGCCACATTAAAGTACAAATATACCTTTTCTCTGACCAAAATGCATGTTCCCTCCTCTAAAACTTGGACTATCAGTGTGATTGTGTATTGTTTACAATAATATATCTATAACCTATTATAGACTCACAGAGTCTTTAGTTAGGTAGGAAAAAATTCATCATCAACACAGGAAACACAAACACACAACTATATCCTCTAGTAAAATATAAACTGCAAAGAGAAAGAAGGGTGCATTATTTAAGCTCTAAATTTACATAACTAACACTGACAACAGTAAGAAGAGGTTGATACTGTAATAATGAGATAATCAGAACCTACATAACTATTTTACAAAAAAAAAAAAAACCCTAATTTATTAACGCAACAACTAACTTCTATATTACTCTCATCAGTAGTTTCTCAGTATAATCTATTTTTATAATCTGCTCAAGGTATACTGTTCCCACTTGGAGAAAATTCTATTTGCTAAATTCAGACAATCAAACCTAAGAAGAAAATGTAAGGAAATTAAAAACTATATAAGCCCAAGTTAATGTTTTTATAAAAGACCAGGAAGAAAAGATCAATTTGTAAGTGTTTGAGAATGTAATTTCTTAACACATATTCTTTGTCCAATAAACTGAGTGAAAATGTTGATCTGATGAGACTATGACCTTCATAGTGCTATTATCAGAAATAAATGGAAATATCCCATAATGAAAGGAAATATCTTGGAAAAATACTCCAGAAACTGCTTTAACAAGAAATGGAAATGTTATACTAATCTTTGCTACATGTATAACTCATGAATTATCTTATAGACCTCATTTATCCATCGTGCACAATAAAGGCTAAGAATATTTGAACATTAAAAGTATTATTTTCCTTTTGAAAATTATTTTAGTGTTTTATTTGGAAAATTTTTGAATTTTTTTTGAAAATTAATGGGTAGAGATTTGGATTATATTAATGTTATAGTGTATGCAACACAATGATTTTGATTTTCCCTTATTAAAAGGTAATTAAGGGTTATGACAGCTAATTATTTATTGTAACTCAATGCAAATTAATTTTACTTCTTTTAAAGTATATCCAATAATGAAATCCAAAATTAGACTTAATAAATTCATTCTAATTTCAAGAGTATAAACAGCACTCTACTTTTTAACGTGTTGTATATTATAAGAAAATGGTGTGGACTTTACACGTTAAATTTACCTGTATCTTTAAACATGAAAGATTCTGAAATTTGTTTTTTTAATTATAAGCAGTGATTTCATAGCAACCTATCAAATAAATGTCAATTGAATTCCATAAAGTAAAACCAAATCATTATGAAATCCAAACCTTTACAACATGTATTTTAATAAGAAATACACAGCTTGAAAAGTCTGATTTACATATATATAGAGTACATTTAGTACATGCTAGGAAGCCTAACTATGAAAGGATTTCAATTATGTCATTAAGTTTTAACAATTATTTTTGAATTGTCTTCCATTTGAGTAAATATAAATATACCTCAATTTAAGTAAATAAGAATATATAGAGAGAAAAACAAATTACAATGTTATGAATTGTGGTTTAAAAATGATAAAATAATTTAGTTTTGATAAGCCAGACAATGGTATTTAAGTTTCTACTATTTTGAAAATATGCTAGGTTCTAAAATTCCAATTATATGATGTACTACAAGTTACAAAACAAGTTGCTGGGTAAACTTTACTGACCACACAAAGCCGCTATAGTATCAATATTGATTAAGTCCATCTGAGAACAACACACACTAAATAATTTGGCAGCTTTTTCTCTAATTCATGTTGATAAACAAATTTATAAACAGATTACTTCAAAATCCTTGCTTTGCTAGATCTGGAAGGTGTTACATTTAAGTCCATTAAAGTTTAAAAAGTGTTAGCACACTTTTCACTTACCCAAAGCCTTGCAGCATGTCAGGATGAGTCTAGAATACAATCTATTATACAGGTTGCTGCTAATGTGCAGAGTATTCTTAAATTAGCTCAACTTCAAAGAAGAATAGAGTGAGCCACACATTTTGGCCAGCTATCCTTACTACCAGCAATTTTTTTTTAAATCTACAAATTTTTTTTTTGAGATGGTGTGTCGTTATGTTGCCCAGGCTGGAGTGCAATGGCACCATCTTGGCTCAGTGCAAACTCTGCGCCCCAGGTTCAAGCAAAAAGTCTATAAATTTAAAACACACTCTAAAAATCTATTTTCAAGAACTAAAATTTAAATTAAAATTTAAAATATACAGCTATAAATGTTATTTTAAAAACTGTGTTATCAAGGATTCAAAATTAGTTTAATATTTGATTTTCTGTACTTTTTCTAATGAATACTTGGAAATGTTTTACAACTTCAAATGCTTATTATATATTTTATTGTAAGAGATAAGATTTTAACAGACTTCATTGACGATGGGAAAAATGAGCTGGCTTTCACGATATCCAAAAGGGAACCACAATGGCTGAGTTCCACTGTGATTCTGATCCAAAGAAGAGAGAACCAAACCAGGAGCATATTCATATGAAGTGCTGAGAATGTTTCCATGAAGTACAGCTCATGAACTTCAAAAATTTTTAAGACTTCTAAGATTTATATTGAACGGAAAAAATGCTACAAAATAGAAAACAGTGATTATAATATTCCTGAACAAGGAAGAGAAACAAATAAAGGAAAAATAAGAAAACTGAAATAAAATGGAAAATGGAAAGCTATTACATAGTAGAGGAAATTCTACTACTCAGCTATGGAGCTATGTTCATTATGCAAATAAATATATCTCTCCTTATGGAGCATGGGAGTTAGCTCTTTGAAATATGAAGTAATATTCTATTGAAAGAAAATGGATAGACAGACACTGTTAGGGAGAAGGAGTAATGTAAAATAAGAGTCAAGGGAAGACTAATGATACCATAATTATAATGAATCTTATGACATAAAGACGTTAAGCATTCTGAAAAAGTACACTGAATAAGGAAAAATTTTTAAAGTCTTATTGCTAATTTATATAAATAAAAATGGCATCATCAAAAGGGTCAGAGAAGCATCTTTAGGAGTAGGCCAGGGAAGTTAACTTAAGGGCTCTGTATAGAAGACAGTGTGTTTAATTTTCAATACTTCCTATGTAAGGATCTTAGAAGAGAAAACTCGAGGGTAAACTTGACTCTAGGCGCTCTCTTATTATATTTTTACAATAGTTTTACAAATTCTCGAAAATAGATTATAGCTTTCAGTTGTTTTTGTTTTTTTTTTAATTATACTAAGTACAGATTTTAATGTTGCTCATATAGTTTCGTATGGTATATTTTGTGGTAAAGAAAGGTCTGAAGACAATCTAAGATAAGCAGTCTTCCTTAATAATTAAAAAATTGTATGACCTTGGCCAGCTGTGGTGGCTCACAACTGTTGCAAACCTGAGAACAGAACTTTGAGACCAACCTGGGCAATGTATTGAGACCTCAACTCTAAATAAATAAATAAATAACCTTGAATAAATTCTTAATTTCTCCCAGATTCAGCTGCCATATTTATAAAGTAGCAAAAATAATAGTACCAACATCACAGTGGCATTGAGATAACTAAAGGTAATAATTCTCAAATTTCAACCATAGGATAAGTTTTCAACCATTGTTAATTTTATTATCATTATTCAGGGTTTTTATAGTTTCACCACCAATATTGGAAGACATTTTTGGAAACTTGTTCTGAAAACATCAGACAGATTCAGGGCAGTATTTGCTAGAACTGCATAATAATGAATGATGATAAACAAGGGCAAATATGTCACTGTGAAATCATTATTATCGTACTTCATAATCTTATCCTTCAATTATGGCTTCTTGTAAAACTTTACAACTTTAAGTTTAATATGGTCCAGAACTAAGAAATCTTTTTCTGTATTTAGAATAACTATTCTGTTCATTATTTGTGTTTACATAATTACATGGAACTATGGTATTTTTATTGATAATTTTATGTTAATATCCATTTTCTTTTTTTCTTTTGTTTAATTGTACGTTCAGTTCTGGGGTACATGTGCAGATCTTGCAGTATTGTTGCACAGGTGCATACATGCCATGGTGGTTTGCTGTCTCCATCTCCCCATCACCTACATAAGGCATTTCTTCCAGTGTTATCCCTCCCCAACCTTCCCACCCCCAGCTGTCCGTCCCCAGCCACTCACCCACTAACATACCCCAGTGTGTGATATTAAGATGAATTTTCTAATGTTAGGGATGTATGTAAGCATATGGGAAGGAAGAATAAAGATAAAAATAAAATTCAAACAATAAAGTAATTGTCATAATAGTTAGAACTATGGGCTACTCCAGAATAGGGCTGAGTAGGCTCTATCTAGATCGCTGCTCTATGTATGCAAAAAGCAGTGTCCCGTCATTAATCCAAGTATGGAAACATGCTGCAGATCTAATGGATGAAGAATAAATGGGGAGGTGACAAAGTAAATGGTGGTAAGGGAGTACACTGTACAGCTAGCTAGAGGAGGAAATAGATGACATGCCCTGACACAGATTGCCATGCTGCCTCAGATGCCGAAGTAGCAATATAAGAATTAGTCTACAGACATCTGCTGAAATTCTCTTTCAGCAAAATCACATCATCTGACAAATTTCTGACACACCTTATTGAAAATTCTATCCATCAAGGATAAAGGAAATGAATTATTTGAGGAATGGCTATTCTGGACCTAATTCTAAACCAACAAAGAACTGATTCATTGAGAGAAACAGAAATCCTGAGAGGACACAGTTCAGTGATCTAAAGTTTCATGACAGTTTGGGAGATAGAGACTAGATTGCCACTGCCTTTTCACTTTTGGACATTTGAAAATACATACCTACGTGCCTTTGCCTTAAAGGCAAGTGCTGATTATTTTGGTGCATGTTCTTTCAGTTTTTCAGTCCAGTTCTTTAAAAACAAAAAGTTTTAACAGCTTTATATGCACAATTAATTGACCTAAATCTTTTAATTTTGTATTGTTTGCATTCAATTTTATAATATAAATATGTTCCCACTTAATTACAAGGCTTGGCCTATTGTGAATGGCTTCAGTACAATAAACTTTATGGTTTAGACAACATTGTGATTGTAACTTTCACAACTATTTTGCTCCTCCTTACTTCTATAGCAGCTGTGCTGTTTTTGTTATACTGTTATTAATTCCAGCCCCTTGGTATAGGCCAATGTTTCTCATAGTGTGATCTAGGGAACTCTAAGCTTCCTTAAGAACTTTTCAGGGGCTCTGCAAGGTCAATATTACTTTTAAAATAATATTAAGATATAAGTTGTTTCTTTCCCTCTCATTCTCTAGTGAGTGTACAGCGCAGTTTTCCAGAGCCTGCAGATGAGTGCCATCACCACAGATTGAAAGCAGATGCAGGTATGAGAACCCATCTATTAAGCCAGATGTTACTGAGATGTTGAAAAACATGAAACAATGGTACTTGCTCACTAATGTGTTTTGTTTTGGAAATGTATCTTCATTAAAATATGAATTGGTTAATGTACAATCTATTTATTATAGTTTTTAAAAGATATAATAAATATATATTATAAAATATCTGTTTTAATTTCCATTACAGTAAATACTGACAAATATAAACAAAAACTTTTAAGGTCCTCAATGATTTTTAAGAATGTAACTAGATTCTGAAACCAGTAAGCTTTATATATTGACATAATCCTTTGTGATATTCCCTTAAAACATTCCCTGAAAACACCTTGTACATTGACCTCAGTTAAAGAAAGGAAATATAGAGACACAAATATACAAAACAATTTTTTTGAAATAATGCTTTTAATTTTGTGTTATTAAGTATTTACTTCTTAATTCCATTTCATCATTCAAGCTCAGAAATCCATCACCTTTTCGGATTACAGCTGAATGTTTTGTTGGGTTTTGTTTGTTTGTTTGTTTGTTTTAGAACTTTAAAAATCATTTGAATTTTCACATTTAATTATTTCAGCCACAAAAAAGTATATCGGTATATGGCACAATAAACTACAAATATTTATTATCCAAAATTTATTTTGTTATGTGACATGGGAACCTAAGCATTTACTGTGCTTCCAAATAGCAAAAAACAATTTTCTATTTGCATTACTATGCTGTTACTTTTTTTCAGTTAATTATAGATTAGAAGCAAAATTTATTTTATAAGAAAACAAAAATAATCAAAAGTAACTTTTGGAACTAAAATAAGCTAGTAAACTGAGAATAAACTGTGCAGGTCAGGCAGGCCCTGAGGCCATAGAGAGACTGAGAAGTGAGAGAAAAACGAAAAAAGAGAGAGAGAAAAAAAGGTGGAAATGTAGAATTGCTTGCATTCTTTTAACCACAAGAATGAGGGCAGTTAAAAACACAGAATGCATTTGACCAAATAAAGACAATTCTTGATCAAAACTGCATGGTGCGTTAACTCTATTCCCAACTGCCCAGCAAGAGGACCCTGCCTTACATTACCTTGTGGCTATGGCACTACAAAAGGAATGGAAAACATTAGACAATTAAATAATAATCATTAGGAATAGTGATATAGGGGAAAGCATCAATTCAATCCTGTACAGAGAACTGAGGGGTTTTTGGGTGGGGTTTATGCCACAGGAAAATAAATGATGTTTTGACAAGGAGGAAGAGATACAAAGCCTACATGCCAGAGAGAACATTGTCTTACCCAGATTACTCAAGCACTCACGTTTGGAAAGAAGTATCATCTACATTAAAAGTTTAGAACCAATAAAAGATGTTCTTTTGGTGACTTTATGTTTCAGAATAGTCTAGGTATAAAAGTGCTTGGTTTCCACTCTCTCTCTCTGCATTTACTGTTACAATGCCCACTCTATACTTGAGATAGAGACTGAGAGTGTATTACCTGTTCAGAGTCACAGAGCTTATAAGTATCGAATGCAGGATTAAAACCCTCATCTCTCTTTATCTGCACAATTAATTCCCTAAATGAGTTCACTTTTGTGATGATTTCTTTATCAAAGTAAATTTGACTGTATCTCATACTGTATTATTATTTTTTCCATTGGTCTGCTTATTGTTTAAGTTGGTAATCATATTTTTAATGTGTTGACTTCTGGTTATTTCTTGCTATTCATCAGATTAACACCTATATTCTGACATTTTTGCTGCAAAAACTTCAAAATCACTCTAATGTTAGTGTTAAGATGACATTATACATTAACATTTTTATTTACAACCAACTCTAGATGCAATCTGATATTGAGAACTATACGAACATCACAGGATAATAATTCTGAGATTGTGACTAGATAACATATCTGTAATAAATAACATGATTTTAATATTGAAATATTTATCCTAAGTTAAATTAGAACCTTTAAATTATATCATAATTTACATTTGAGTAATTTTAACATGGTCATGAAAACCAACTAAAAGAAGTAGAGACACTACTCTTTAACTAAATGATTTAATTATCACATTTGCCAATAACGAAAAACAAAGGCATTTCTATTACCTTTGAAAAGCTTGCATTGAACCTGTCACAGAAAGATTCTTGACTTTCTATATGCCAAAGGTCTCCTTCTCCTTAATTTTTGACTTCATTTTAATGAAGTCCCTCTCTGGTTTAATTTTATGTTAGCCAACATAGTATAGTGCAGTGCTTCAGAAATGAAAATTTACCTCATCATATATGTACTGTGAACCTAGCAGTAGGTTCCACAGATCTGAAGTAGGCCCATGAAATACATTTTCAACTAAAGCAGAACTATATGATCCCATTATAAAGCTGACATTGTAATGGAGAAACTTAAGCATTAACCAAATAATTACAATTATAATAAGTGGTACAATAATATTATATTAAAATGGTAAACTGTGATGAAATGATCAATATTTATTTACTGAAACAGTAAAGTACTTCAATCGGCTATAATCAAGTTTCTAAGCAAACCACTGTAGTAGGAAATGGATCCTTGCTGTCTAATTCTCACTTTATCCTCTGTGACTCCATAGGTTACAACCATGCTTTACACTCAATCAAGCAAGAACATGGAACACATACTCTTTCTGCCTTAATAGATGAGCACTCCAAGGCTGAATTACGTAAGTCTGAAGAGATTCACTTGGCGCATCCATAAATAACAACTCAGAAAAGGTCTTTCTGTGCAATGAAAATTCACATGTCATTTTCTGAGGTATTTTAAAGTGATAGGCATACTAGCGGTAGATTGCTATTCTAAAACTAACCACATAAAAAGGATAATTCAAACCTAGCTACTTGATTATGCAGGATTTTTTTTCTTGGGCTCTCACTTGATTCTATAGAAACCTGAGTGTTTGTTCCAGCAATTAAATGTTTTAAACAATTTACATACACGATTATGCCTTTAATTATTTTTACAAAAACTTAGTTTTTTAATAAATTGAGGTGCAGAGAATTTAAACAACTTGTTCTGGGGCTTGACCATTTATCTATGACATAGGTCTATGAATCTGATTCATAGACAGGTCAATTAATGTTCTTAAGTAATGAACAGCAAGACCCCTCGAGGAACTGGGGCTAGAGTAGAAGACAGACAGACATTTTCTAATAAAAAATACATGTATAGGGATGCTGGGAAGATGGCCACCTAAGAACAGCTCAGGACTTCAGCTCCCAGTGAAAGTGCAGAGGGTGAGTGGACGCCGCATTTCCAGACGAACTCTTATTGCCCACAGACCAGGAGATACCCAGGCAGAGGGGTCGCCAGCGTCGCAGTCCCAGCCGGTGCGGCTGTTTTGGCCCCCGCGGGGCTGATTCCGCCCGCGCGGCTGCTGTGACCGCTCCCTGTTGCTGCGGTTCTCCGTACAAAAGCCACTGGTCTGGGAGCCCTCTTAGCTGGCGAGCAGAGCCCTGAGACGGCAGAGTTGCCCATTCATCTGAAATAGCGAGTCAGGCCAGGAGATTCCTAGGCAAAAAATCCACCAGGAGCCGGCGCCGCGGTTCGAGCCGACTCCGTGAGTGGCAGCACGGGAGATCCCGGCGCCTTTTCAACAAGCGACCAGAACGCGGGGTCATTCAACTTAAAAGAAAAGACTCTGAGTCAGGGAGCCAGGTGATCAGGCTCCGTTGGTCCCACCCCTCCACCCCCAACAACAACGAAAACAAAAACAGTAATTGGAAACCCTCTGGGTTGAGCCCTTCAAAACAACCACAGCTGAACCGGGACTCTCCGGCTCCGTGGGGGAGGGGCTTCCGCCATTACTAAGACTCTCCACCTCTAGGGAGGCAGGCTGCCGTTGCCGAGGCAACGCGCCGTTGCCGAGGCAACCTGCCACAGCAGAGAGAGTCCGCCATAACAGAGGCGGGGCCACCATTGCCGAGACAGTTCTAACTACGCCCATATAAAAAGGACTACAGGGAAGAGCTCAGGGCAGCTGGGCAGAGCCCACAGCAGCTCAGCAAAGCCCCTGCAGGCTAGGCATGCTGCTAGCTGGGAGGGTCTGACCTGAAAGAAAAATCAAAAAAGGCAGTAGTGCAACGGAAACTCATAAAGCTCCAACTCCCTGGGACAGAGACAGACAACACGTGGATAAACCCACAAAAATGGGAAGAAACCAGCGCAAAAAGGATGAAAACTCCCGAAACCAGAACACCTCTCCTCCTAAAAGGGATCACAACTCCTCACCAGCAAGGGAACCAGACCGGATGGAGAAGGAGGGTGATGAAATGACAGAATCAGACTTCAGAAGGTGGGTAGTAAGAAAATACAATGAGCTAAAAGAACATGTTCTAACCCAACGCAAAGAAAATAGGAACCTTGAAAAAAGATTGGACGAACTGCTAACGAGAATGGACAGCATAGAGAGGAGTATAAGTGAATTGATGGAGCTGAAAAACGCAACACGAGAACTTCGTGAAGCATGCACAAGCTTCAACAGCCGAATTGACCAAGCAGAAGAAAGGATATCAGAGGTCGAAGATCAACTCAATGAAATAAAAAGAGAAGGCAAGAACAGAGAAAAAAGCGCAAAAAGGAATGAACAAAATCTTCAAGAAATGTGGGACTATGTGAAAAGACCTAATCTACGTCTGATAGGTGTACCTGAATGTGATGAAGAGAATGAATCCAAGCTGGAAAATACTCTTCAGGATATTATCCAGGAAAACTTCCCCAACCTAGCAAGGCAGACCAATATTCAAATCCAGGAAATACAGAGAACACCACAAAGATATTCCTCAAGAAGAGCAACCCAAAGGCACATAATCGTCAGATTCACCAGGGTTGAAATGAAAGAGAAAATGCTAAGGGCAGCCAGAGAGAAAGGTCGGGTTACCCACAAAGGGAAGCCCATTAGACTCACAGCAGATCTCTCAGCAGAAACCCTACAAGCCAGAAGAGATTGGGGGGCCAATATTCAACATCCTTAAAGAAAAGAACTTTCAACCCAGAATCTCCTATCCAGCCAAACTCAGCTTCATAAGTGAAGGAAAAATAAAATCCTTTGTGAACAAGCAAGCACTCAGAGATTTCATCACCACCAAACCTGCTCTACAAGAACTCCTGAAAGAGGCTCTACACATGTAAAGGAACAACCAGTACCAGCCACTCCAAAAACACACCAAATGGTAAAAGAGCATCAACACAATCAAGAATCTGCATCAACTAACCAACAAAACAGCCAGGTAGCATCAAAATGACAGTATCAAATTCACACATAACAATACTATCCCTAAATGTCAATGGACTAAATGCCCCAATCAAAAGACACAGACTGGCAAATTGGATAAAAAGCCAAAACCCATCAGTGTGCTGTATCCAGGAAACCCATCTTACATGCAAGGATACACAAAGGCTCAAAATAAAGGGATGGAGGAAGATCTACCAAGCAAATGGAGAGCAAAAAAAGGCAGGAGTTGCACTTCTCATCTCTGATAAAATAGACTTTAAAGCAACAAAGATCAAAAGAGACAAAGAAGGACATTACATAATGGTAAAAGGATCACTGCAACAAGAAGAGCTAACGATCCTAAATATATACGCACCCAATACAGGAGCACCCAGATACATAAGGCAAGTTCTTAATGACTTACAAAGAGACTTAGACTCCCACACAATAATAGTGGGAGACTTTAACACCCCATTGTCAATATTAGACAGATCATCCAGACAGAAAATCAACAAGGATATCCAGGACCTGAATACAGACCTGGAACAAGCAAACCTAATAGACATTTACAGAACTCTCCACCCCAAATCCACAGAATATACATTCTTCTCAGCACCATATCACACCTACTCTAAAATTGACCACATAATTGGCAATAAATCACTCCTCAGCAAATGCAAAAGAACAGAAATCATAACAAACAGTCTCTCAGACCACAGTGCAATCGAGTTAGAACTCAGAATGCAGAAACTAACTCAGAACCGCACAGCTTCATGGAAACTGAACAACTTGCTCTTGAATGTTGACTGGATAAACAATGAAATGAAGGCAGAAATAAAGATGTTCTTCGAAACCAATGAGAACGAAGACACAACATACCAGAATCTCTGGGACACATTTAAAGCAGTCTCTAGAGGAAAATATATAGCAATGAGTGCCCACATGAGAAGA
The DNA here is from genome assembly GCF_048565385.1 of Saimiri boliviensis. Lineage (NCBI taxonomy): Eukaryota > Metazoa > Chordata > Mammalia > Primates > Cebidae > Saimiri > Saimiri boliviensis. The sequence continues at coordinate 60,862,124 of NC_133458.1, forward strand.
AAGGAGAGATCTAAAATTGACACCCTATCAGCAAAATTGAAAGAGCTAGAGGAGCAAGATCAAAAAAACTCAAAACCTAGCAGAAGACAGGAAATAACTAAGATCAGAGCAGAACTGAAGGAAATAGAGACACAAAAAAACTCTTCAAAAAATCAATAAATCCAGGAGCTGGTTTTTTGAAAAGATCAACAAAATAGACAGACCACTAGCCAGATTAATAAAAAAGAAAAGAGAGAATAACCAAATTGATGCAATAAAAAACGATAAAGGGGATATCACCACAGATTCCACAGAAATCCAAACCATCATCAGAGATTATTACAAACAACTCTATGCACATAAACTAGTAAACCTGGAAGAAATGGATAAATTCCTGGACACCTGCATCCTCCCAAGCCTAAACCTGGAAGAAGCCGAAACCCTGAATAGACCAATAACATGGACTGAAGTCGAGGCAGCAATAAAGAGCCTACCACCCAAAAAAATCCCAGGTCCAGATGGGTTCACAGCTGAATTCTACCAGACATACAAGGAGGAGCTGATACCATTCCTTCCGAAACTATTCCAGACAATCCAAAAAGAGGGAATCCTTCCCAAATCATTTTACAAGACAAACATCATCCTGATACCAAAACCCGGCAGAGACTCAACAAGAAAAGAAAATTTCAGGCCAATATCCATGATGAACATAGATGCAAAAATCTTCAATAAAATACTGGCAAACCGATTGCAACAGCATATCAAAAAGCTCATCCACCATGATCAAGTAGGATTCATCCCGGTGATGCAAGGTTGGTTCAACATACGCAAGTCCATAGACGTAATCCACCACATAAACAGAACCAAAGACAAAAACCACATGATTATCTCGATTGATGCAGAGAAGGCTTTTGACAAAATTCAACAACGCTTTATGCTAAAAACACTCAATAAACTAGGTATTGACGGAACGTATCTCAAAACAATAAAAGCTATTTACGACAAACCAACAGCCAATATCATACTGAATGGGCAAAAACTGGAAGCATTCCCTTTGAAATCTGGCACTAGACAAGGATGCCCTCTCTCACCACTCCTATTCAATATAGTACTGGAAGTTCTAGCCAGAGCAATCAGGCAAGAAAAAGAAATAAAGGGTATCCAAATTGGAAAGGAGGAAATCAAATTGTCTCTATTTGCAGATGACATGATTGTATATCTGGAAGACCCCATCATCTCAGCCCAAAATCTCCTGAAACTGATAAACAACTTCAGCAAAGTCTCAGGATACAAAATCAACGTGCAAAAATCACAAGCATTCCTATACACCAGTAATAGACTTCAAGAGAGCCAAATCAAGAACGAACTGCCATTCACAATTGCTACAAAGAGAATAAGGTACCTAGGAATACAACTAACAAGGGACGTAAAGGACCTCTTCAAGGAGAACTACAAGCCATTGCTCAACGAAATAAGAGAGGATACAAACAGATGGAGAAACATTCCATGTTCATGGTTAGGAAGAATCAACAACGTGAAAATGGCCAGACTGCCCAAAGTAATTTACAGATTCAACGCTATTCCCATCAAACTACCAATGATCTTCACAGAACTGGAAAAAAACACCTTAAACTTCCTATGGAACCAAAAGAGAGCCCGCATAGCCAAGTCAATTCTAAGCAAAAAGAACAAAGCAGGAGGCATCACACTACCGGACTTCAAACTATACTACAAGACTACAGTAATCAAAACAGCATGGTACTGGTACCAAAACAGAGATCTAGACCAATGCAATGGAACAGAGGCCTCAGAGGAAATACAACATACCCACAACCATCTGATCTTCAACAAACCTGACAAAAACAAGCAATGGGGAAAGGACTCCCTGTTTAATAAATGGTGTTGGGAAAACTGGCTAGCCATGTGCAGAAAGCAGAACCAGGACCCCTTCCTGACACCTTACACCAAAATTAACTCCAGATGGATTAAAGACTTAAACATCAGACCTAATACCATAAAAACCTTAGAAGAAAATCTAGGCAAAACCATTCAGGACATAGGTGTAGGCAAGGACTTCATGACCAAAACGCCAAAAGCAATGGCAACAAAAGCCAAAATAGACAAATGGGACCTAATCAAACTCCACAGCTTCTGCACGGCAAAAGAAACAGTCAGTAGAGTGAATCGGCAACCAACAGAATGGGAAAAAATTTTTGCAGTCCACCCATCTGACAAGGGGCTGATATCCAGAATTTACAAAGAACTAAAGCAGATCTACAAGAAAAAAACAAACAAGCCCATTCAAAAATGGGCGAAGGATATGAACAGACACTTTACAAAAGAAGACATACAGGAGGCCAACAAACATATGAAAAAATGCTCATCATCACTGGTCATCAGAGAAATGCAAATCAAAACCACATTGAGATACCATCTCACACCAGTTAGAATGGCGATCATTAAAAAATCGGGAAACGACAGATGCTGGAGAGGATGTGGAGAAATAGGAACACTTTTACACTGTTGGTGGGAATGTAAATTAATTCAACCATTGTGGAAGACAGTGTGGCGATTCCTCAAGGACCTAAAAATAGAAATCCCATTTGACCCAGCAATCCCATTACTGGGTATATATCCAAAGGATTATAAATCATTCTACTACAAGGACACGTGCACACGAATGTTCATTGCAGCACTGTTTACAATAGCAAAGACCTGGAACCAACCCAAATGCCCAACGATGATAGACTGGATAGGGAAAATGTGGTACATATACACCATGGAATATTATGCAGCCATCAAAAACGATGAGTTCACGTCCTTTGTAGGGACATGGATGAACCTGGAAACCATCATTCTCAGCAAACTGACACAAGAGCAGAAAATCAAACACCATATATTCTCGCTCATAGGCGGGTGTTGAACAATGAGAACACATGGACACAGGGAGGGGAGCACTACACACTGGGGTCCGTTGGGGGGAAATGGGGGAGGGGCGGGGGTGTGGGGAGGTGGGAGGAGATAGCATGGGGAGAAATGACAGATAGAGGTGAGGGGACGGAAGGCAGCAAAGCACACTGCCATGTGTGTACCTATGCAACAATCTTGCATGTTCATCACATGTACCCCAAAACCTAAAATGCAATTCAAAAAAAAAATACATGTATAGGTGAGATGTGGAATTACCAATTATGAATATATCTCCACAATGTAGTCTAATTACTTAATTTTTCATCTTAAAGAAAGAGGCAAACAAATGCTAATTGATTTAATTTAGTTTATATGCCACTGCCTTTAAAGGATGTATTCTTAAAGTAGGCCAGTGAATCCTCAAAAATAATCTACATAATTTGTTGATGTCTTTATGAATTTTAAATATATTTAAAGAGCCAATATATGTACATAATTAAAACATACTTTATTATTATTATTCTTTTTATTGCATTTTAGGTTTGGGGGTACATGTGAAGAACATGCAAGATTGTTGCATAGGTACACACATGGCAGAGTGATTTGCTGCTTTCCTCCCCTTCACCTATATCTGGCACTTCTCCCCATGCTATCTCTCCCCAATTCCCCATCCCCCACTGTCCCTCCCCTATTTCCCCCCAACCGACCCCAGTCTTTAAGAAAATAATTGCCAAACAATAGTTTTGCCAGAAGTTTCTCTTGATATTCAAAGGATAGATTTGCTCCAGATGATCAGAAGACACAGTGAGCTCTTCCAATTATTTCAGAGAAAGTAGACTGGATGTGAGTTGAGGCTTAACAAAAGTCTAAGGTTTTGACAGGATTTGTAGAGGGAAAACATTTCAGACAGGAAAAATGGAATGGAAAAAGGCCTACAAGTCAGAAAGCAAGACTTGGATTTGGAATAATGAGTAGACCTATGTATATATAGGTAGAGGCAGATCCAGTTGAAAATAGAGACTGCAATCAAACTATGCATTAGGAGAAATACCTAATGATGACGCAATGGGTGCAGCAAACCACCACCATGGCACATGTATACCTATGTAAGAAGCCTGCACAACCTGCACATGTACTCCAGACCTTAAAGTATAATAAATACTTTTTTTTTAAGAAAAAGGAAAATATCTCAAGAAGTAAGCTAAAGAAAGTGCACTGAATTCTATGGAGTGTCATAAAATTTCCCTTAGCCAAATCTACATGCCTGTTTATTTAAAAGAATCTTGCAGAAATCTTAGGTTTATAAAATACTGGACTTAAAACATTCAATAAATACATAATAATTTTACACATATTCTATGCTAAGTACTAAAAATAGAAACATCACAAAGGTAGAAGTAATGGTTTCAAGGACCTTGTGATTTGAGTAAACAAGTGAGCACAATGTAATACTATAGATTCTATAGAAATTATAACACAAATATTTAAGTTTGCTTATAGAGAATAACCCATAGTATTTCTAAAAACAGGTTATAAGCCTCAAAAAAACCTATTTTTTTTACAAATTTAAAAATAGTCTGCAGATTCATTTACCATCATGTTGGTAAATCTTGCACAAGAACTCAGTAATTTTTTGTGAAATTTAATCCTTTATTTTGTATGCAACCCAATAGAAAGTGACCTGCATGTCACAACCATTTATGGATATAAATCATTGTCACCTTCAGATGAGTTGTAATTAAAAGCATATTATTTATCTTTGTAATGAGGGTTACAAGGATAAAGATCATTTTGAAAGCAAGGCAATTATTTCATGCATCACTTAAATATTACATCAGTAGGTCAAAATTTTGGTATGGCTTTATAGTTTTATGGTGCTTTTATGAACTGTATAATGTATTTATACAGTATAAATATAGTATATACATATAAACATACTGGCCACATAATGACCAAAGTAAGAAAAATGTAAAGCAAAAGATGAACAAAAATAAGCATCTTACCTAAATGACCAACAGTTTCCAGCAATTATTATAATTAACATATAAAATGCATGTTAATTCTATATAAATATATATACAATTTATCTTACCTTGGTTATTATATAGCAAGTGTGTATGTGCACAGATATATATACATAACACAAGCACATATACAACATTTAGATATATATTAACTATGTATCTAGCATAAATATATACACAAACACGTATCAGCTATATAATAACAAATGTAAAATAAAGTTATATATAACTTGTATACATGTGTATATAAATAAGTCACTGGATTTTATATCAATATGCATCTTCAGTATAGATTTACCATCAAGTATATAACCAGCAATGAGACCGCAGGTATCACTAGAGCATAATGTGAATTCATCTCCTTGGGAATTAGTATACTGATGTTTTCACTGTAAATAATAAACTCACGTTGCCAAAAGTGAATCCTAGTGAAAATCAATAATACAGAGATAGACAGATAAAGCACACAAACTTATACTTGGAGTCCAGGCCAAACTTCAAACCAAGTTAGAATCAGACAGTTGACAAATTTGGGATGTCTGGAAGCTTTTTAAAAAATATGTATTTTAATATCCTGTGTTCTGTATGGACTTATCCCTAATATACCAAATGTGCATTATCGTTTTTCTTTGGAACCAAGCAGAAGAATCATTTTTAGTCATTCCAGAAGTTAATAATGTGCTGTTGAAAGTGACTTTTGGAATTCAACATACTTTTTTTCCATCAGTTTTATAACTCCAAGTGACAAGAACAAAGGCAATAATATTTATCACCCTTTCATAATTAGAAACTAAAATGTAGCTCATTTATGAGACTTGCCATGAAGTGATAGATTTGGTACAAAAGAAGAATCTAGTCTTTAGATGTTTATATTGAGCAGTCTTTTAAAGAAATATATTCAACACTCAAATTCTGCAGACTAGAAAAGACAACATACTCCTAATCTAGTTATTTGAAAATGTCAATTCATTTGTTCAAAAAAGATTAGATGACCACCTAGTATAATTCAGGTGGTAATCTAGATACTGTGGATAAAATGGTGAACAAAACAAAGACTAATAGACATGCCATTTTAAAAAGAGGTGACAGATATTCAACCAATGACCAAATAAGTAGAACATATAATATTAAGTAGTAATAAGCATTATGATGACAAATAAAGCAGAGTGAGTGGATATTGAATGGGGGGGGTATATTTACTTTAGGCTAGCCAGGGAATGCTGCTTAGAGAAAAATGCAATGATGTATGCTGAGAGGTAAAGCATGAGCAATGCTGAAATCTCTAATGGAACCGTCCTTGCTATGTTCAAGGAACAGCCAGGAGGTGGGTGTTTTTCAGGTGAAGTGAACCATGGGAGGTACTCAGCAGTAGTGAGATCAAAACACTGAGGTTACAGGAAGGAGTTTGGATATTATCTTAAACTGTGAAAGGGTGCCATTAAAGGGTGTCTGGACAAAGGAATTATCCTATTGACATTTTAAAATGATCATTCTGGCTGCTGTTAGAAGACTGAAGTGTAGAGGCAAAGGTGAAAGTAGAAAGTCGATTTCAGGGAAGAGATTATGACTGCTTGACAGAACAATGAGAAACAGAAACACTGAAAAATGGTACTTTAAATTTGTAGAGAAAAACTATACAGTTATATGCAACAACTATCAGTATTTCAAAAGCAAAGAGCTTTTTCTTGGGTTCCTACTATTTAGAGAGTATAAATAATGTGGCACCTGTGGTTAGATGAAATTGTAATACTTCCTTCTCTCAAGTAATAATATAGTACTTCACTAGTTGTTACGTTGTGTTTCATTAAGTTATATATATATATGTATACACACACACATATATATATACATATACATATATATGAATAAAGAATCATACTATAACTCAGAATACTTTAAGGCAATCTGCAATTGACTAACTTAATGGCTTTTTTTATAATGCTCATTATTTTTAGTCAATTAATTATATCTTCAGTAATAAAAAATAACATCAAATTTTATTAGTAATTAGTAAATTAATAATTTTCTATGAATTAAAATTAGTAAAATAAATATTACTAATTTTATCAGATAATGGTGAGATAATTATCAACTGAGATGATCCAAAAATGCAGCTAGGTAGAGGCTGGACCTGTTATTTGAAGGACGTATAAGCTTTTGTCAAGATGGAAAGTCATCCCAAATAGGAAAGGAAGCTGCAAAAACAAAGGTACGGATGTGGACTGCTTTTGGAATTGTGGGTAGCATGAATAGGTTAGTCTGACTGAAGCACAAAATTTTAATGAGCATAAGTAGAAAAAAAACTTAAAGAGGCAGAATGGGACCAGATTCTTGAGAACTTGGAATAGCAATCTTAGAAACTAGTAACTTATTCTGCAGGCAAAAGAAGGAATTGCTGGTTCTGAGTATATGCATAAACTGACAAAAGACGTTGTGTTTAAGAATGCATAGAGATTTAATGTGATAATATATGTGATCACAATCCATAAACTTTGTCCCCACACTGCACAATGCATGTTTCATAGCTCCAGAGCCTCATTAGAGAATGAGCAATGTGTGTACACATAGGCCACTACCTTATATTTTAGCATAAGTTTTCTTTCAGAGTTATATAGCTCAGCAGATACCTCTTAAAATACAAAAAAATCTATGGAAATCATGAATAAATTATACTTTCCTGTAAAAGTTAGATGTGATAGGCCTCAAATACAATTAAAAAGGAAAAGTTAGAAACATCTTGGTTGCTCTGTTGAATTCCTATTTTGACCATGTGCCAATTCTAGTTTTATTGTCTCAAAGCCATGTCAATTTATAAACATTTACTTTGTCAAGTCATTACATTTAATATACAATATTTTGTTTAGACCTCAAATGTACCTTTATAATGTATATTTTTATTCTCATTTTATGGGGAAGAAAATAAATTCATAGGAATGAAGTTATAAGATATAAAGTTTCTTTAGGGACAAAAATAAGGAGACACAGAATGGCAATTAGATAAACCACAAGTTAATACAGCATGCTCTCAAACAGAAGAAAAGATTCTCAGTTCCACTAAGTTTTTCCATGTTAGTGACACCTGTGGATGAAACTGCCTAACCATATAAAACATGCGAAAAGATGATAGAGACAGGGAAAGGAAGAAGGTAGATAGGTAGGTATATGGATAAATAATATGTAAACCTACCCTATCTAATATATATAAATTGATGTACATACATATAGGTTAAAAGCACAGGGTTACATAAGTAGTTGTTGATAGAACCTCCTTCCAGTAATATTAAGTTAGTGCAAAGTAATAGCAGTTTATATTATTTCTTTATCATCTGTTCCTTCCGAAACTTGTTACAAAATCAGATATGCCTTTCTGTACCAGCATGTTGATGTTTACTACTGAACAACATATAAGATGGCTCAGAGACTTTTATCTATGCCATATAATATGAGGGACGTAGACAGTTGAGGCATTTAAAACAAGTAAAGTTTGAACAGTAATGATAATAACATCTAGAACTGGCCATTATCTTTAGTTTCTACCTTGATGCAGAATACTTGAGTTTTTTAAAAAGTAATTTCCTAACACAAAATTTTGAATTTTTATGTAAATTTGGAAGAGCATTTAGGTTTTAATTGTTCAAAATATAGTGTCAACTCATAATTAATATATAAGAAAATAAAATATTAAATCATGAAACATAATTATAGCCATCTTGTTACTTATATCTTATATAAAGACCAGTTCTATATCCCATAGAGGTTGAGAAACAATATTCTATATATTTGAATTTGAAAAAATGAATAGAAATCTGATTGGACATTTAATTTTGCAGTTAGGTTGTTATTTTGAAGACTTTGGCTTTAAGAATACAAAGATGTAAATCTCCATAAAACTATTTCGGTTCCACTTAAAGTCAAACACCAAGCAAAGGGTCATATGTCTTTTAAAGATGAAGGGTTTGCTTCCACTTACCTGCTAAAAGGCCTCTTCTTGATGAATCATTTCTTTTGTCTTGTTACACTGTCCTATGGATTGTTTTTTTAAATACCCTGGAAAGCAAAGCAAACAAGTAATTTGCAAACTTTGAACTTTTACGAAAACTTGAACCTTCTTGGTAAACTGGTTTAAAAAACAAAAAAAGGACACTTCTATCCTACTGCCAGCAGACTCTTCCATGACACCTTGGAAACGTTACTGATCCCGTCTCTCAGGCATCGTTAACCTCGTTGTTCTCTCATCACTAGCCACTCAGAGCACTATTATCTCCCTCACTTCTTCCCAAATTGGATTCTCAGAGATTATTTCCACTATTTGTGTGTATAAATTTGGCTCCTGTCTTCTCACCCTCTGTTTAGCTGCCTTATCTTTTTAGACAAAATCTGTTCACCCTCTTAACTGCTTTAGACATTTCCGGCTATCTTCTTTTACACTCCGGAGCTATGATTCCCTCCTTTAATTTCTGGTTAACTCACTGAGTAATAAGTCAACTTAGCATCTGGCTCCAAAGCAACCAAACTATTTTTCATACAATTATTCTCAAATGCTGTTAAACTTAAAGGCTTAGTGTTTTGGCACAAGTTGAATAGGAATTCTGGATTCTACAGTTTTCATGCTTATGTGACACAGCAGACAGATTTAGAGGCCATAGCAAGAGGTTGACTAGGTGGACACAGTGGTGACTAGTTTAATGAGTCACTTAGAGTTTTAGTGCTGAAAACCGCATTCAGAGAAACACACAGGTGGTTATTAAAGGATATAGGCAGAAATCATTTCATAGACAGAAATCACCTGCCCCAAAAGTAAAACATCTACAGCATGCCCTCTGTGTCTCAGGAAATCAAAAAACTTCATAGTATCCCATGACCAAATAATTAAAAATATAGGTTAATTGTTAAGCATAGAACCAGAATATCGTTTCAAAGAAAAACTCAGTTGCTTTGGTGCTAGATTGCACTACTGGCACCACTTCTCGCTCCCTTCTTATCTCCGTGATTTCTGCCACATGACTTGCCTTCTTCCCACAAAGCAGGACAGTTTATTTCCCCACTCTTTGGCTATGAGTTTTACCATAAGACTTCCTTTGAAAATAGAATGATACAAAAGTGACAATATGCCAGTTCCAAAAGCTGAGGCCTCAATATATGTTGTATATTTCCATTTGCTCTCTTGTCCTTTTGCCATCACCATAAAATGTACATATGTGGGCTAACCCACTGGTTTCAGAAGAATAATGAAAAATATATGGAATGGAGAAGCCCTTGCTAAGTTTCCCCCATCAAGCTCAGACAAAGTAAGTGTCCCCAGTCAACGTGTAGAAACTAGAGTGGGCTCACATCAGATATCTCCTGTGGACCAAGCTGATGGTTTCTTTAAGGTCACCAAATTTCCTGTAATTTGTTATTCCATAATAGCTCTTCAATAATTGTCAAATAGAATCATTTCTCAATAAAGACAGAAATCAGTTACCTACAACATTGCCCAAATTCATACTTCATCATAGTCACATGAACATATTTTCGAATAGCCATCTCTTAGAAAATGTCTGTAATCGTTATAAACAAAAAGCAAATAGAGTCAGTAATCTTCTATTATGGAATAAAACAACAGGTATTTTCTGAAATAATATGAAATCAACCTGACTTAACCCAAAGTAAATTTATGTTTTTGTCACACAGTAATTTATCAGTAAAATTAATTTATAGAATCATGCCTTTGAAACATTGGCAAAGCTATAAATTTGTTCCTGATTTTCCAAATTCAGACAGTACATAAGAACAGAATTGCAGAGATATAGACCAATGGAACAGCACAGAGGTCTTGGAGGCAACACCACACATCTACAACCATCTGATCTTTGACAAATCTCACAAAAACAAGCAATCGGGAAAAGATTCCCTGTTTAATAAATAGTGTTGGGAAAACTGGCTAGCCATGTGCAGAAAGCAGAAACTGGACTCCTTCCTGACACCTTACACTAAAATTAACTCCAGATGGATTAAAGACTTACACATAAGACCTAACACCATAAAAACCCTAGAAGAAAACCTAAGCCAAACCATTCAGGACATAGGCATAGGCAAGGACTTCATGGCTAAAACACCAAAAGCATTGGCAACAAAAGCCAAAAATAGACAAATGGAACCTAATTAAACTCCAGAGCTTCTGCACAGCAAAAGAAACAATCATTAGAGTGAACTGGCAACCAACAGAATGGGAAAAAATTTTTGCAATCTACCCATCTGACAAAGGGCGCATAACCAGAATCTACAAAGAACTAAAACAGATATACAAGAAAAAAAGCCCATTCAAAAGTGGGCAAAGGATATGAACAGTTTTCAAGAGAAGACATAAATAAGGCTGACAAACATATGAAAAAATATTCATCATCACTGGTCATTAGAGAAATGCAAATCAAAACTACATTGAAATACCATCTCATGCCACTTAGAATGGTGATCATTAAAAAATCCAGAGACAACAGATGCTCAAGAGGATGCAGAGAAATAAGAACACTTATAAGAACACACCACCCACTGCTGGTGGGTGTGTAAATTAGTTCAACCATTGTGGAAGACAGTGTGGCAATTCCTCAAGGACCTAGAAACAGAAATTCCATTTGACCCAGCAATCTCATTACTGGGTATATATTCAAAGGATTATAAATCGATCTATTATAAGGACACATGCACATTAATGTTCATTGCAGCACTGTTTGCAATAGCAAAGACTTGGAACCAACCCAAATGCCCATCGATGATAGACTGGACAGGGAAAATGTGGCACATATACACCATGGAATACTATGCAGCCATAAAAAACAATGAGTTCATGTCCTTTGTAGAGACATGGATGGAAACCATCCCTGTCTGGAAACCATCATTCTCTGCAAACTGACACAAGAACAGAAAATCAAACACTGCATGTTCTCACTCAAAGGTGGGTGTTGAACAATGAGAACACATGGACACAGGGAAGGGAGCATCTTACACTGAGGTCTGTTGGGGGTTGGAACTAGAGGAGGGTCAGAGGGGGGTGGGGAGTTGGGGAGGCATAACATGGGGAGAAATGCCAGATATAAGTGATGGGGAAGAAGGCAGCAAACCACATTGCCATGTATGTACCTATGCAACAATCCTGCATGTTCTTTACATGTACCCCAAAATCTAAAATGTAATAAAGTATATATTTTTAAAAAAAGAACAGAATTGCCACAATACAACCATGGATATAAGCCCAAATGTGCTATTCATATTTGTGTTGGAGAATAAGTAAGAATTTCTGTGCTTCTGATTTTTATTGCAAAGGAAGTTAACAATAATACTCAATTTTCATATAGCACTTTGTCTAGTGTCTGGAAAATAAAAGAATATTTTCAAAGAAAGTTTAAGTTACATTCATTAACATGTAGTATTTATTTTTATTTTGCATTACATCTTTTGATGAGTGGTTGTTGAAAATACGGCATGAGATGAGTTTGGCTTTAGGTGACAAGAGGATTCTCACGAAGTCCTCAAGTTTGAAGAAGGGGTCCAGCTAAAAGAGTCATTGAAAAATTTTGATCAAGAAGGCCTGGTCATGAGATCATGGGAGAGGAATGGATGTCAGGCAGCATCTCATGGGCAGAAGCCCAGAAGAGAAAACAATGTAAATGGAGAATGAAACTCAGGCAAACTTTAAGACACTACATGTCAGTGGGAACAAAAGTTGGTAACTGCTTTGTGAAAGCCAATATGTATCAAAAATGTGAATGTATATATACTTTACCCAACAATTTCATTCAAATAATTCATTAAAATAATAGCAATAAATATGTGTGCACAGATATTTACACAAAGATATGCACTGAAGCACTGCTAATAATACTGGAAGTGGAAAACTTGCATGTTCATCAAAAAACATATTTAAGTAAATTATATGAACACTGAACCCATCAAGATACATAAACACATATTTCATACACTTATATTTTATGAATTCGTATGTGTATATATATGTGTGTGTATTTGTATACACAAGTAAAATGAAATGTTTAAAAGGACAATGACCATCTAGTTTAAAATTGTCTCTGGTTTACAGCTGTTGTGCTTACATTTTCATCTTTATATTTATCTGCATTCATAATTAAGCTAAAATATTGTATCATTGTTCTGATCAGAAAAATACAACAATTAACTATTTGAAGCCTTTCTAAAAGTATCCTGTTAAGACAGAAGAGTTAAACTTAGATATAAAAATGAAAAAGAAAGCTTCAATTAATATAACTGGCTTAATGGATTGCTAACTTTGTATGGGTGGTGCTAGGTATGTTTCATGGAACTAATTGTTTTTAAAGTATATGATTGCCAGTATATAGGGAATCAAGGTTTAACTGTGCTTGTGAGATACACGTCACTGGATGAGCCACTCTGCCATAGCCTCTGCATGTGACAGATCCATGTGCACTATGACTCATTTCTGCAATCCCAGGGAGGAGACGTATATGTTTGAAGCATAAACTGGTATTTTAAAGAGACCATTTCAGGGAAAAAATTATATATATATATATATATATATATATATATATATATATATGTATTTTTTGATTTGGGGGTACATGTGAAGAACATGCAAGAATGTTGCATAGGTACACACATGGCAGCATGATTTGCTGCCTTCCCTCGCTTCACCTGTATCTGGCATTTCTCCCCATGCTATCCCAAAACCTAAAATGCAATAAAAAAAAAAAAAATCCCAAAGCCCAAGCCACAACCTAGACCAATTAGATTCCAGTGTCTGTATCTGACACAAGCCTTGCTATCTTTTACTTTCTCCAGTGCCCAGGACCAATCCACTGTACCCCCCTTTCTAGGGGTTCTCTGTGGCCCTTGGTAGAAGAACAGCTGCTGATCAGCTTGACCAAGAGCACCAAATTCCCAGGTAACCAGCCTGAGAAAGGAGGTCCAGGGTAAAGTTCAGAGTCCAAGCACCATTAAATTTTAAGACTCCCCACCTGACTTTAGCCTGTAGCCAATTTTGAGAACTGGCATTCTGTTCTCCACATATACGAACCCACTTACTCCTCAAACAACCTTCTGAGGTAGGTGAGAATGCTTGCCTCCCCACTTTAAATGATGAAGTGCAGGAATATTAATTCAGCCACAAGCCTGACTCAGGCAGTCAGGCTCCAAAGGATGCACTCTTAGAAGCTCTTCAGTGGTGTCCCTGGTGCCAGCTGCTGTGGTTAGGGAACTCCGGCTCCAGAGAGAGGCCAATGAACAGACACTAAACAGAGGGACAACGTGATGGCCTCATTGGCTTTCCAGCCACCAACCATTCCCAACCCTGGTCTTCACCAGTCTCAGCCAGAGACTCACTGTCCCTGCCTCCCTTGCAGCTATGGCTCCAGCCAACAAGATGCAGTGGGAAGCCTGCTTGGAGCCTTCAGGGAGAGTTTTGCTCCAAGGTTAAAGGACAGGGGTGTGAGAAGGAACACCTTTCACCTTTTCCAGTTTATGTTCATCCTTCCACCTGAGATGTTTCCATGTAAGGATGTGGTATTTGCAGCTGCAGAGGCCATCCTGTGACCACAGGTAAAAGCCGAAAGAGCCACAGACACTGATGGGACTGTCGAACCATTCCGGAACAGGCCCCCTCCAGATGTCTTATTAAAATAGAGATCTAAAATGTCTTCCTTGCTTTCAGGTATTCAATTACTTGCACCTGCATCAATTAGAATTTGATTTGACTGTAATTAATAGAAAGCCCCAAAATAACAGTGGCTTTTGCAGGAGAGAGGCTTATTTCTCTTTCATATAAAAGAAGACTGAAGATAAGAAGCCGAGAGTGACAGGGGCAGCTTTAAAGTCAACAGAGCGCTAAGCATCTTTTCTTTCACTGCCCTGCCACTCTTAGCATGTGGCTTCCACTCCCACAGCTCAGAGGACTGCCCAGGCTCCAGGCATCACATTTGCTTTCCAGCTAGCAGGGAGGAGGAGAGGTGGAAGCAGCATTCCCCTCTCCTTTTAAGAACACTTCCCAGAAACTCTTCTGTCTATATCCCATTGACTAGAATTTAGTGACATGACTACATCTGGCTGTAAGGGAGGTTGAGAGTCACATTTGTTCTGGTCAGCAATAAACCTAAATAAAAAGAGAGATTCCATAGATAAGAAAGAAGGATATGTGAAAAATAAAGTCTCTTTCAAACAGTTGAGGCCATCCTAGTTAATCCAGATAGCTGGCTGATGCTCGGGCAGGGAGAGGCTCAAAGATAACGCCTCCGAAAAAATACATGTATGTATGTATGTATGTGTGTGTGTGTGTATTTTTTTTTTTTTTGAGATGAAGTCTCAGTCTGTCACCCACGTTAGAGTCCAGTGGCAGCATCTTGGCTCACCGTAATCTCCACCATCTAGATTCGAGTCATTCTCCTGCCTCAACCTCCTGAGTAGCGGGGATTACAGGACCTGCCACTACACCAAGCTGATTTTTGTATTTTTAGTAGAGACAAGATTTTACCATGTTGGCAAGGCTGGTGATCCACCCACCTCAGCTTCCCAAAGTGCTGGGATTACAAGCATTAGCCACCATGTCTGGCCAAAAAAAGTAGTATCATTGAAGGCACTGAGTGTGCAAAGTACCAAGCGCCAGTCATTGTTCATGTATGCCACCTTATTTGTCCTTCTAATAACCCTATGTGATGACAGCTGCCATTCACTAAAATCTTCTTCAGTGGCAGGGTTTAACAGAGTGCTTTGGGGAATTATTTCATTTGATCCATACTCCAATACAATGTGGTAGGTATTCCTTCTTCTGCTAAAATTTATTCTTATTTGACACATAATATTTATGGGGTAGAGTATGATATTTTAATGCAGGATACCATGTGTAATAATAAAATCAGGTTAATTAGTATATTAA
Organism: Saimiri boliviensis; assembly: GCF_048565385.1. Classification (NCBI taxonomy): domain Eukaryota; kingdom Metazoa; phylum Chordata; class Mammalia; order Primates; family Cebidae; genus Saimiri; species Saimiri boliviensis. Next base: position 60,877,934 of record NC_133458.1, read on the forward strand.
TCATCTCAAACATTTATCATTTCTTAGTGTTGGGAATATTGAAAATCCTATCTACTAGCTATTTGAAAATATACAAAAAAGTTGTTAACAGTAGTCACTATAGCGCTGTTAACTATCGAACATTAGAAATTATTCCTTATATCTAGTTTCAGTTTTGTACCTGTTAACCTATCTTTTCCTATTCCCAATCTGCTCTACACTCTCCAGCCTCCTGGAACCAGTATTCTACCGTCTACTTCTATGAGATCAACTTTTTAGCTCCCACAGTTGAGAAAACATATATTTATCTTTCTGTGCTTGAGTTATTTCACTTAACATAATGACTTCCAGATCCATCTATGTCCTTAGGTGAGTGACAGTATTTCATTCTTTTTATGGCTGAATAATATTCCATTGGGTATATATAAACAGACAACAGCTTTTTATTCATTCATCTACTGAAGGACACTTACGCTGATTCTATATCTAGGCTATTATGAATAGTGCTATAATAAACAGGGATACCGTTATCTTTTTGACATATTGATTTCCTTTCCTTTGGATATACACCCAGTAGTGGGATTGCTGGATCATACGGTAATTCTATTTTTAGTTTTGTTGAGTAATTTCCATACTGTTTTTCATAATTGTGCTAATTTACATTCCATCAACAGTGTATGAGAAGTGTCCATATCCTTGCCAGGATTTGTTATTCATTATTATTATTATTATTTTGGAGATGAAGTTTCTCTCTGTCACTCAGGCTGGAATGCAGTGGTGCAATCTCAGCTCACTGCAACCTCTGTCTCTGGGGCTCAAGTGATTCTCCTGCCTCAGCCTCCCAAGTAGCTGAGACTACAGGCACGTGCTGACATGCCTGGATAATTTTTTGTATTTTTAGTAAAGGTAAGGTTTCCATATGTTGGCCAGGATGGTCTCAATCTCTTGACCTTGTGATTCACCCGCCTCAGCCTCCCAAAGTGCTGGAATTACAGGCATAAGCCACCACACTTAGCCTCTCTTTTTGATAACTGAAATTTTAACAAGTGTAAGACGACTTCTCATTCTGGTTTTGATTTCCATTTCCCTGGTGATATATATTTCCCTGGTGATATGTATTTCATATACTTGTATGATGTTTGTGTGTCTTCTTTTGAGAAATGTCAATCATATTATTTGCATATTTTTCATAAGATTTTGTTTGCTCTTGAGTTGAGTTTTTTATATATTCTGGGTGCTAATCCCTTATCAAATAGTTTGCAAATATTTTCTTTTATTCTTTAGGTTGTTGCTTAACTTTATTGTTTCTTTTGCTGTGCAGAAGCTTTTTAGTTTGAGATAATCTTATTTGTCTATTTCTGCTTTCATTACCTATATTTTTGAAGTCTTCTCCATAAAATCTTTGTGCAGATAAACATCCTGGATTATTTCCTCTATGCTTTTTTTAATAGTTCATAGCTTCAGATCTTCCATTTAAGTCTTTAATTCATTTAAAGCTGATCTTGGCATATGGTCAGAGGTAGGGGTCCAGTTTCATCTTTCTGCTTGTGGATAACTATTTTTCCTAGCACCATTTATTGAAGACACTGTCCTTTACCCAGTGAATGTTCTTAGTGCCTTTGTTGATAATAGATCTTCAATAACATTGAATAGAATCATTTCTCAAATAAGCACAGAAATCACTTACCTACAAGTTTGCTAATGTTGATAATCAGTTGGCTGTAAATACATGGTTTTATTTCTGGGTTCTCTATTCTGTTCCATTGGTCTATGTATCTGTTTTCATGCCAGCACTAAGCTGTTTTGGTTACTATAGCTTTGTCGTAAATTTTGATGTCAGGTGGTATGATGCCTTCAGCTTTGTTCTTTTTGCTCAGAATTGCTTTGGTTATGTCAGTGTCTTTTGTGATATTCTTATTTTGTAAATAATGAAAAAGGGACCCTGTTTGAAGCTAAGTTAACTTGCCTGAGGTTGTACAATATTAAGCAGCAGTGCTGAAATTTGAACATTTACAGTTTGATAGATAATAAGCTTAGGATTTTATTCACTGATCTCTGCTACCTATAACCAGCAAAAGAGTTTTTTATATGGAGATGTCCCAGAGGGAGGTGTCCATCATTGGTTCAAAGCGGAAAACTAATTGAACTTCAGCTGTGACTAAACAGATGCGCTAATCTAGTCTGGAAGACCCTCAGGTTATTGGTGGTAACCATTCAGCTACTACTAATCAAAAGTTACTTATCTGAATATAGCCATGCTTCTAGTAAGGCATCATGCTATCTTAAAGAATATCATTTATACTTGTCCCTCAGACTCATCTGATCACCTATCCCAAAGCCCTTCCCCATTTGCCAGAAGATGGTTCCTCTCTTTAAAACCTTTCCAGTGATGGTCATTTCAGAATCATACAGTGGTGAGAGCAGATTATCTTAGACAATATTGGATAAAATCTCATTTTCCAGTATTTCTGGGTAAATGAAGTTACCCATAACATCATTCTATGATCTATAGAATTTTATTAATATTCAAAAGAAATCTATAATTTCTTCAGTTTATAAATAAAGAATATATATGCAGTGGCACTATTTACACTAGCAAGGACTTGGAACCAACTCAAATGCCTGTCAATGATACACTGGATAAAGAAAATGTAGCACATATACACCATGGAATCCTATGCAGACATAAAAGAAGGATGAGTTCATGTCCTTTGCAGGGACATGGGTAAAGCTGGAAACCACCATTCTCAGCCAACTAATACAGGAACAGAAAACCAAACACAGCATGTTCTCACTCATAAATGGGAGGTGAACAATGAGAACAGATGGACACAGGGAGGGGAATATCACATACTCGGGGCCCGTCAGAGGGCGGAGGGCAAGGGGAGGGTTAGCATTAGGATAAATCCCTAATGTAGATGATGGGTTGATGGGTGCAACAAACCACCATGGCACATGTATACCTATGTAACAAACCTGCACGTTCTGCACATGTATCCCAGAACTTAAAGTATAATAATAAAAAAGGATATATATGGAGTTAATTTAGACATGAGCACATCTTTTGTATAACTTAGACTATACTCATTTAAGAACTCAAAATGTAAGTTGGAAGACTTTATGTGGATCTACATTTATTATTTGTTTTTGTTCTGGTGAATAGGAAAATTAAGATCTATGACCAGGGCCGGGCGCGGTGGCTCAGCCTGTAATCCCAGCACTTTGGGAGGCCGAGGCGGGTGGATCACGAGGTCGAGAGATCGAGACCATCCTGGTCAACATAGTGAAACCCCGTCTCTACTAAAAATACAAAAAACTAGCTGGGCGTGGTGGTGCGTGCCTGTAATCCCAGCTACTTAGGAGGCTGAGGCAGGAGAATTGCCTGAACCCAGGAGGCAGAGGTTGCGGTGAGCCGAGATCGCGCCATTGCACTCCAGCCTGGGTAACGAGAGCGAAACTCCGTCTCAAAAAAAAAAAAAAGAAAAAGGAAAAAAAAAAAAAGATCTATGACCATATTTTTAACAATTTATTCTAAATTTTAATGTAATAGAGGAAGTCTTAAGTTTTTTCACAACTTTGTAAGTTAGTTTATAATTCAAGGAGTTAATTTATAGCTCTATGGTTAATATCTCCAAAGCCTAGCTAACGCAATTGATCATATATATACAAGATGAAATATATGTTTATGAGGAAAAAGTACTGACAGCAAGGATAAAAATTTCTCAGACTGAATTGTCCTCATTGACCAAATTCAAGAGTAATATTCCAAAGAACTGAGGAAACTACCCATGAGAGACTTTGTTCAACAGGCACATTGCTGGATTCATCTACCAAACATATGAACATAATTGTATCTATTTATAAGAACAAAGCTTCAATTTGAGGAAGTGGTCAGGTTTTGAAAAATATCCCCCAAATCATCCCCTTATTTCATAACTAGAATGAAATGACAAGACTGAAACTGGGAAAAAAAAAAAAAACTAAAGCTCTACGTTCATCAAAATTAATATGGGAAAACCCATGTCATTTTTGTAAGCAATAAACTTCAAAGTACTGGTGGCTTTTTCCTTCATATTTTACTGCTTACAGTATTTTTCAATTAGGGACAATTTGCAACAAGCAAGGCAAAAACATTGGCAGTATGACTCACACACAATTGCTAAAAACATAAATTAGATTTGTTTGGCATCTAATTTGGGGCTATTTTAACTCAAATATTAAAAATGGAAATACAAGTTATGGTTTTGGAATGAGATTGAGTTTAGCATATTGGACTTTGGAAATCTTATTTCTATGAACTACATAGCAATATGAGAAATTCCATGGCAGGTTTTGTGTGCACAAAAAGATCTCAGCATATGTTCCCTTATAAAAAATTTTTCTGCAATATATTTTAATTATTCACATCACGACAAAATATCATAAAAATGGCTCGTTAAATGAAAATGAAGGGCTATTTTCCTGATTGAGGAAAAGAGATTTAAATGATTAATGCTGTTGCTTTCAATGCTTATAGATCAATAAAAATGTACATTGTCCCAGGTACACTTGAAGACTCAAAAGAAGGATAAACATGAATAATTCCTATGATATAGTCACAATCTAGTTTGGTAGCATAATTAAAATGAACAATATCTTCATGCACAACAATTCAGTAGAACTATAAAAGTTCTCTTGTGTGATATGGAGTACTATTCAGAGGAGGTGATGGTTTTCTCAAATGGAATTTATAAGCACACCTTGGGTAGGCAGCGGAAGAGTGAGGATACTTTGATGGAGATCATGAATAAATTCAAGAAAAGTGAATGGATTTAGTGTGAGTATTAGGTGTCTATTGCTGCTATGAAAAATTAACAAGAAGTTAAAAAGTTAGTGACTGAAAACAACACAAATTTATTATATTACAGTTATATAGGTCAGAAGTCTGGCACCTTAAAGTAAAATCAAGGAGTCAGCAAGGCTGAGTTCCTCACTGGAGACCCTAGCAGAGAATCCGTTTCCCTTCTATTTCCAGTTTCAAAGGCCGGTCTCTGGTCCTTGCAAAAAATCCCTTAAATTTCAGAGCCAGCAACAGGGAATTGATTCCTCATCATGCAGTCATCTCCCTTTGACCACTGTTGGGAAAGGTTCTTTGCTTTAAAGAACTCGTGTGATTAGATTGCATTTACCTGGATAATTCAGCATGATCTCTCCATCTCAAAGTACTTTACCTTAAACCAGCAAAGTCCCTTTTGTCACGTAAGATAACATATTTACACTTCTGAGGATTAGAACATGGACATCTCTGGGAATCATTATTACTGCCTAACAGATCCTGTAGATAGGATGGAATAATTTTCCTTTCTTTCATTCTTAAGTTTTCTAAGTTTTAAAACCTTGCCCCTTAAACTTTTTATTAAACTAAGCTCTACTCAATAAAGAGAGGGTGATTCTAACTTGAGTGTGGTGGCTGGAGGAATGGTCATGGTGGGGAGAAAAATAAAGACCTTGATTTTAATTGTTTTCTGATTTGTAGCAAGTCAGTCACGGTGTTAGCCTACAAAATTTAAGCCCATTTTCATAAAAGTATTCTAACTTGAAATCCCAACCTCATCCATATAATAATACACAATGTCCTTGTGGGTCATAGTTTACAGATGGGAAAACAGATGGGACTGCTCTTGTCTTGTCCCCCCAGTCATCCACATTACTTCAAGAATGAGCACCAATTTCTTCTGCAAAACAGTCTAACTCAGAATCTCTGGCTTTCAGACAGCAAAACATACAGAAACCTAAATGATCAACAAATAACTAAAAGTATTCAATTTCTGCCCATCACCCTCTCTCCTATCCCTTTGGTCACACCTGCCATATGAAATTCCATTATTTGATCTTCTATTTACTGTCCTACAATTGGGCTCATCCTTCTATATGCTGTGGTATGTGACGCCAACCCTGACCAATACGGCCTAGCCCTTTTTGTCCAAGCCCAAATATTGATAGAAGAGACTAAAAAAACATTCCTAACAAGCAGAAGTTTTGTCTTGAACCTCAGTAGCAAATACAGTTTACTGGATATTTTGAGGTCATTTTATAAAGAGTCTTAAATTTGGGGAAGAAAATTTTGCCTTGATGGAGTAATACATCAAGAATAAGACAACTTGAGAGCTTAGTTGATATTTTTAAACATTTACTTAAGTGTGCATGCTAAAAGAACAAGAATTGGTTAGTTGAGCATAGGAGCCCAGGTGTGAGATTTGCATAGAGGAAATAAAGATTACAACAATTTGAAGACACACTGGCTTCATCCAGAAAGTTGTGAAAATTTTTAAAGTGTCATTTCTCCTTTCAAACTTCATATGCTATTTTTTCTTTTCTTTTTGAGACAGAGTCTCACTCTGTCACCCAGGCTAAAGTGCAGTGGCACGATTTGGCCCGCCTCAGCTTCCCAAAGTGCTGGGAATACAGGCATGAGCTACCACACCTGGCCTCCTATGCTATTTTATATAAATGATATATTTTAGATTCTAGCTTTTTATGTATGTATTTGCGGGTGCCTATATGAAAAAGAAAATCAGAGACTGAATGAGTGACACTTTTACCATTTTAGATCCTGTTTGCGATTACAGTCACCATCAGTTTTTAAAGTTCTGTATGAATTTCCCATATTGTAAAAGCTAACTTGTGTTTAGAAAATGGATTCTTGATTATAATAAACGTAAAAGGAAACTGGATTTTTTTCCTTATAATAGGTATATATAAAGGTAGCTGGAATCATTTACTGGAATAACTCTCAAATACTTCTAATAGGTACATATAAAGATAGCTGGAATCATTTACTCGAATAACTCTCAAATACTTGTGCTGTTAGGTATTTTTTAAAAATTCTATCTAAAGTTTTAGCCTAACAAGATACAAATAAAAAAGAAAACAACAAAGAAACCTTCTACATTGAAAGGTATTAATTTTAATAATGAACTGAAGAAGACCAAGTTACCTTGTAATAGATATTTAAGAAATTGAAAAATAATGAATGACAGAAGGGTACTAAGCCAATGAACTCCTGTACTACACAATATTACATAATTTGGATAAGCATAATTGAATATTCCAACTAATAACTTTGTCAGATAGAATATTAAATGATAGAGGCATTGTTTATGAAAACAAAGTATAAGAACTGTTATCTTTAAGTACAAAGAAACTTCCAAAGTACAGTAAATTTGAAAAAAAAATTCTCATTTACTTGCAACAAGACACTGCAGTATTAACTTTTTCTTAAATTCACTTTTAACATTTTACTTCAAAATTGCAGCTATAGCAAATTTATGCAAGTGAAAGTGAGAATTTAATCATTTATGCAGATAATTCCAGTACTTAGCTAACTTAAAAAGGCATCTAATTACAATTTACTCAAAGGAGCTATTAATGTGATCAAATAGAACAGATTGCCATTCAACTTTCTATGGTTTAAAAGATATTTTAATCAGCCTAGAAAACAAGAAATTGGAAAAATATCCAGTGAATTATTTCTTCTGTATTATTCAATGTATTTGAGAAAAGTTTGTTACTACCATGAACAAGATTAAAATATTTCTGTATCTAAACTGGTCATAAGGAGCAATTTGGAGAGACAACTTTCAGAAATTACTTCCTTACTTACCTTATGCATTAAGCTCTTTAAACTTAAAAAAATTACATTTTAAAATGCTTAGTATTATACATAATAATGAATTATTTAAGAGACAGGTATCTCCTTTTTCCTGGACCTCACAGAGATTTGGCTAAACACAAGTTCACTCCCTTCCATGTCAATTTAAAATATTTAGAAACTTCATTAATCAGTTGTTGGAGGGCACTTCTAGGACACAACTGTCTCAGTTACAAAGAGGGTCACATGAAAGTTAATGATTCCTTTAAATAACTCATGGGTTCCTTGTTCCATTTATTTTTGTGAAGATATTAGAGCAGGGATCACTTTTCTATGACACTGGGAAATTAAAAATAATAATCATCTGTAGTTTTCATGTTATTTTGATTTTGTTAAATGTGTTACATTTTATGTTACATCTATGTATTAAAGAGTCCAAAACATAGAAACTAATTCGAGTATTGTGGATTCTGAAGAGTGGAAGAGTTTGACTTCTAATAATTACCATATGTAAGAACAGAAATAAACATATTTATCTGTTAAAAAATTCAGTCAAATGAATTTTTCATTATGACAACAGAAAATAGGATTTTCTAACCATAATTTATACTAAATATGGTAACAGGGTATGTTAGTCAAGAAAGGTTATTTTATATAGCAATCTAAAAAATGTCAGAGACTTAACACAACAAAGGTTTATTTCTCATTCCTACAAGTGCACTATACACTGTGGATTCCCAGACATCCCCAGGCCATTACCCTCTGTGCAGTACACAGTGATTCAGGCAGCTTCAATCATGTGACTGTGACATTTCAACTCTATCATCTCTTGCTCTAACTTGGGAATGAGTTATAACAAGAAAGATATTGAAGGAAAAAAATGAACCAAACTTTCCTCCCTTGAAATTTACACATGTCACTAGTGTTCACCATTCTTGAGTCTGGCTAGTTCTGGGGCCTTCTTAACCTCTGAAGCAAGGAAATGCAGAGGAATAATGTAATATTTAGGGAGTATTTTTTGCAGATGGAACAGTCTGTAATTCACCTACAAAGAAACACTCTCAACTACTATCTGCATGAGACAATTCAGAGGATTAGTCCAGTCCCGTCTTCAAGATCACCCAGAACATTGGCTGGGATGTGAGAGCTTCTATTATCAGGTTCAGATGTCACTACTTTTGACTGAGACATATAAACTAAAAAGCTAAGCGAAGGAAACCTCCACAAAACATACACACATACACAGATATGAACATTCATTTAAAATGGGGGAACAGACAGAGAACAGATACCATTAGGAGAGGGGAACAGTAAGAGGCATGCAGAAGTCAGTATTCCATAGACATTTTGGTTCTAGCAAAGAGGCATTGTAAAGGGTCCTGAGCTGGTTAGGAGAGTTCCTCTATTGAGTCTAGATTTTAGGCAAGCCTTGAGTCCATGGTTCTCTGCGCCTCCTAGCTCCAACTTTAAGAATGCATTTCCTTGCCCATTATACTTGTTGTAGCCATCAGAAGTGGGTTTTGGGGAATATCCTCTACTTGGAGTCCAATGAGTTTTCCCAGCTAACTTCCTGCTCATAGAAACTTTTAAATCTGTAAGACTTTTGTTAATGTGTGATCCAAAATCACAGTTTCATTGCCAATACAACTTTCAAACACCCAGTAAGCTTTAATTCCAGTCTTCTTTATGAATCTGGAACATATTCAGTGCTTTCAATCTTCTCCATGTCTACTCTTTTATCCTGTTATTCATTCTCTCAATATAACAGGGTTACTCGAAAGTTGTTTGAATTTCCCAGAAGAGCCACACTCTTAATCTGATCTTTGCTCTGAGTCGTTATACCAAATTATTGAGTACCATGTTTATAACCTATTTTTTGTAATGATTTAATTTAATCAATTGGAAATACATTACCAGACACTTATCTGTAAAGACCTTTTCACTCTTACCACTTCTTACTACTATAAAACACTTATTTTTCCAACACTGAAAAGCTCTGCATTGGACTCTTCTCACCTCTTTCACTTCTACTTGCAAACTAGCCAAATCCATTCTCAGCCAATTTCTTTCTTATTATATATTGCCAAATACAGTTAATAGCAAATCACACATGTTATGAACATTCTACTTTTAAACTAGTCACATATTTGTCAGGTACATGATCTGCTGCTCACATTATTTTAAGATTTTTTACTGTATGAAATGTGTCTCAATTTTTCCAAAGCCACTAATATCAGTTCTCTCTCTGTTCGCCCACTACCGCATCACTCCGTTGATACCAAATATATTGTGTTTATTAAAATAACATCTCACTTCTGGTACTAATTTCTACAAAAACCAAGGTAAGCTAGGTGAGTCAGAAACAAAAAATGCCCATATCTCAGTGCTCAATGCAACAAAGGCTTCTTTCTAATTCATTCCAAATCTGCTACATATTTGGGCATCTCTTTGGGTACTGTTCTTGTGGCAACTCTGTAATCCATAATCCATGCTGTTTTGATGTTTTGGATCCACAACACAAGGCCTCCTAGTAACCAGAGCAGGGAGAAGGAGAGACTGAAGAATGGTGCCTGAGATTTCACTATTTTAGGCCAGTAAAGAGACACATAATACTTCCTCCCACACTTTATTCTCCAAAATAGCCATATGGTTTAAAATAATTGTAAGGGTATCTAAGAATGTAGAGGAGAAAAACGGAATATTCAGTTTTATTCTGTGCTATAAGAGAGAACACCCTCCCATATGCAATTTTGCCTAAATCTTTGTAAAAATAATACTGTATTTACCTATTTTTAAATAGAAGATAATAACTAACACTATCAAATAAACAGGCAGTATATTCCAATACTTAAGAGTGCAGGTTCTTGTTTAACATCAATTATGGGCCAGGCATGGTGGCTCATGCCTGTAATCCCAGAACTTTGGGAGACAGAGGCGGGTGAATCACTTGAGGTTAGGAGTTCTAGACCAGCCTGGCCAACATGGTGAGACCTTGTCTCTACTGAAAATACAAAAATTAGCCAGGCGTGGAGGCATGTGCCTGTAATTCCAGCTACTAGGGAGGCTGAGGCAGGAGAAACACTTGAATCCAGGAGACAGAGGTTGCAATGAGCCGAGATCGCACCACTGCTCTCCAGCATGGGCAACACAGTAAGACTCTGTTTCAAAAAAAGAAAATAATAATAATAATAAAGTTAATTATGGCTTATTAGCTGTGTGATTTGAGGCCCAGAGAGGTTAAATGAGATAATTTGTGTATACTACCAGACATCTATGCAGTATTTGGTAGAGATTAGCTTTAATTAGGAAACACACACTACTTGCATTTTCTCTTATTTTACATAAATAATATTGATACTTAATCCACAGTTTTCTATGTTAAGAATACATTTTAGTAGAATCTTGCCAGAGACATCTACTTCTTTAGCCACTGCAATAAATAAAGACACACTTTTGCTTGAGAACTTCAAATTTAATTGGCTTTCCTAGAATTATTTTAAATGGCCTGAAAATTAAAACACATGGTGTGACACCATTCTAAGAAAACTATTAAATTAGAAGAAAAGGGATGGTGGTAGAGTGGTGAACAGGTTAGAAGAAGGACAGATTAAATTTAATGACCCAGTATTTAATTTTGTTTTGAACAAAAACCCAATGGTAATTATGGTTAATTAGTAGACACACATGCCTTCAACATCTTATTTTAATACTTGGCAATATGATTCCCTGCTTGATCTCTTTTCATTGGAAACATTGGTTAAATAATACAGATACAGATAATTTTGCTCTAATCAGAAAATGGGTTTTGTCTTTGAATCAGATCTACGGTCTGGCTCTTTTATAGCCATCCTGACTTCTAAAGAAACAGATCTCTTTAAAAACAGAAACTGTTAGAATGTAGACATGGTTGACATATTAAAACTCTACATTTGTTTGATCTTACCAAACAATTTGGGTTTATATCAACAGAAAGAAAGCTCACATCTGCCACAACAGGCATGTTTACAATCATTTTAATGATACCATTAGATGTTGCTCTTCGGGGCTTGCTAGTCCAGGCTGTTATATAAGAACTGTGTGAGATAACCACCTGGGCACAATGGAAATAACCTATTCAGATGAATCATTGTAAATACAGATATAAGATAGAACTCAACTCATTTCCTATGTTAAAATATTGCCTTAAAAAAAGATGCCTTAAGGCAGAGCAATATCTGTCTTCTAAACTTATATAAATACACACACACAATGAACAGACTTTTCCTAATCTCAAAACATTTGAACTTCAATGTTGCTGGAAAAGTCTCTTAGTTGACAGGTGAGTACTTAGCTCATATAAGAAACACAAGCTTAAAAAGCTTTTGCAAAACATTTACCTGGTTCTTAAGCTGTTTTGGATTCAGATATTCTCAGGGAAGTTGGTAGTTAAGTAAACATAACCATATCCTTTTATACTTCTCTTTAAAAAGGGGTGCGCTTTTTGAAGGCTCAAAGATGTATAGGATAATTCCTCCTGAATCCGTAGCGTTTTAAAGCACATTCTGTCGTTTTTTGGCGAAGAGATTATATAAGCATTCTGTTCACTACACTTAATACTGTTACTGAAAGTATTCTTTAAAAAATTATTTAATGTTCACTATCTTGACTTACATATACTTTCTCTATTTCCAGACAAGAAGGCTGCTACTATCACCAGAATTTGTAGTGATATTTTATTCAACTTTATATGATAATGTGGAATGCAAAGGAAAACTGATTACACTTTCTATGTGCTAGAAATTATACCTAGCCCTAGGGAGAGAAATATAAATAATAGAAGCATAACTATGTTTATAGTAGTTTTTAGGTTATTAGAGGAGATACGGTATTTAAGGAACCTTCAGTTTTTTAAAATAGGCCCAGAAACATTTCTCCTGAAATGTTATATGATTCTAGGAAAAATTCTTGACTTCCTTAGCTGTTCTCAAGAGCTGTGTAGGAGCAAAGCTTCATTAGTATGATTCTAAGTGATTATAAATAAAAGCATGACATTTAATTGGAATACTTCCTTACCATAATGATCATATATAGCAAGCTAGAGTATCAAAATCAAAAGCTACCCTTGATAATTACAAAGGAACAAATCACAAGAAGCAAATTACAAGAAGCAAATTACAAAAAAAGGAGACATATGAGGGGAAAAAATAAGAAAAATGGCCTTATTTATATGCCTCAGGTTGTAAAAATTTGCAATACTTATAGTAGAGTTCTTTTCAAGGAAAGACTTCTCTGTCAGACAAAAAATCAAATGAAGAAAAAACATGGTGGAAATTTTCCTGATTAGATATAAATGGGGCAAAGTTTATTTTAGCTTTTACCTTCTAGATATACGGGAGTCATTTCACTTATGAAAAATTGTTAAAGTGAATCTAACCTCTTTGTAATTCTCCCTATGTCAATGTGATATGTGCTCTCTGATTTCTCTATCAACTATTTACAGGAAGGAAGACTATTTTGTGAGTCTGAAGTATGTAATGATGCACCCTGAGAGTGCATTTGGCTTTCCTGTCTATATAGCTTTTACGGTTTCATTTCCCCTTTTTGATTCTCAAGTATATAATTGCGTAACTCAACAATATACACCTGGTTTCTGAGTAGTGTAGTCCATGCTGGTAGGAAAACAATTCACAAATTTCTCAAGTCTTGGTAACATTAATACATCAAATTTAATAAACCTGTACAGAGATCCTAAACATACTTCCTAAACACAGATTGGAGATATCCTTCATATATATATAACATAGAATTCATTGTTTTAATTAAGTAATTATACTTAGAGGCTTTGAGGTAGTCATCATAGTAGGGAAAGATATTCATTGTGTACTTGAATGAAAAGGTATTTCACCTATATTCCAGCTGCCATACACCAACAACAATTTTCTTTAAAAAGTTTATCAAGTTATAGAGGAATAAAGTAGTGTTTAAGTTTTACACAGAACAGATATAATTGTAATCATCCAAAACTTTTTTTAAAAAATTAGAAAAAGACAGGTAAATGATAGCCAAAATATTTAAAATATATTCAAGGCACTCAAAATTTTATATAATTGGACATTGCCTATGCAAGCTGAGTTTTAAAAAAAAGCTATCTAATTTCTTAACAATTTTGTCAATCTTATTTCCACATGGTGACAATATTAAACTCAGTTTGTTATTTTTTTTTTACCAAAATAACAGCCACAAGTATCCTCCACATGAAGTAAAAACTAAGTAAGTATACAATAAATATGTTTGGGTTTTGGGATTCTTTACATTATTAACCAAGTACAGCCACTGGTTGCCTTGAATGTTCTACTGAGACTTGTAAAATTTCTTTCCAATCCCAATGCCATTATGGTAGGAAACCTCCTGCACATCTGGCAGTGCAAGATTTTTTTAATGAATAAGCTAGTGATATTCAAGAATGATTAATATCATTATTATTATAGCAGCTGGGAACCATTGTTGAGTCAATTTCAATGCCATCTAGTATTTCTGGTCATATATATATACTTTGTGAGAACACTATTATCTAGATTTTCTTTTGTTTTCTGTTTTCTCCCTGAAGTGTTACTGTGCTACTTGATGCAGTATATAGAGACTGTCACACTTAACTTGTCATTCTAATAGAGTCACAAAATCATCCATAAGATTCTCAAGCCCTCAGTAAGTGATGATAAGTATTGAGAATAGAATAAGTGAATTAGGTTGATACACATACCGCAAAATGTAGTAGTGCTTCATAAAGGATAAAAAGGAACAAGAAACCAACTATTCCTGCCTTCTAGAGACTCTTGTTAAGATTTGGTGAAATATTTTCTCAAACTGTTATCTGAATTACTTTGGGATAAAGATAATGTGCTATAAAAATAGAGGCTGAACTGCTGGTGAATAAGGAGTTAAAAATCAGAATGATGACCTGCATTTGGTTACTTTGGGAGGCTCTCAGGAGCAACAGTTAAGAGAGAATAATGAAGTTGGACGCAAAGTGGTCAGTTTGAAAGCAAAGAGAAAAGTATATATGATTTTGTTAACACAGGCACTCTGTCTGCAGCTTGCAATCCAGGGTAACTAAGGGTTCATCTTCAAAACTTAGTGCTTGGCAGGGTTAGAAGAGTCAACTTTAGTTTGTGAAGTTGAAGCTGGTATAAACGAAAACATCGGCCTGATGAGGAGATACATTTGATTCAAGTGACATGAGCTCCTCAGTACCTTTTGTAGGAGGACAAACCAACCAAAAACTCAATTGTAAGTCATGCCTACCTATCCTAGCTTAAATAGGTGTCAGCAACTGATGTTGGCTATAGACACAGGAGTACAAAATTGATTAAAGGCAAATAGACAAGAACTTAACAAAATCTAAGGGAAATAACAGTAGCAACAAAATACTAAATCTGGCTAGGAAGCATCTGTGGAAATCCCTGGGCCTCCATGTTCGCATCAATGTGAAGAGGGATGCTAAGACAGTGGATCTTACAGAAGAAGCCTCTTCCCCAATAACCAATTTAAATATGGATGGAAAGGAAAACACATAGAAAAATACCTCCCTCAGTGATAGAAGTAAATATTTTGGAACAGTAGGAGCAGAGAGATTACCTGCTCTTCACTTCCAGGACAGACTTTTCTGCTTATATTATCTAGCAGGGTAAGATACGTGCTCTCAATAGCATTTATTATGTGTTTGCAATCCTTCACTTGAAAAAGGTTTTGAATAAGTATCCATTGACAAGCCAGGCTCGGTGGCTCACATCTGTGACCTTAGCGCTTTGGGAGGTCGAGGTGGGCTGATTGCTTGAGTCCAGGAGTTCAAACTAGCTTGGGCAACATTGCAAATCACCTTCTCTCCAAAAAAATACAAAAATTATCTGGGCATGGTGTTGTGTGCCTGTAGTCCCAGCTACTTGGGAGGCTGAGGTGGGAGGATCACCTGAGCCTGGGAGGTAGCCATGATTGTGCTACTGTACTCCAGCCTGGGAAACAAAGTGAGATACTGTCTCAAAAAAAATCTTTTGAAAAATTTTAATTTTATATATTTATTATCATTTTTAAACACAATGTGTAATTATTAAATCAAGCTAACCTTTTCCACCACCTGAGATATGTAATATTTTTGTGATGAGAATATTTGAGATTTACTCTTTCAGTGATATCAAAATGTATATTAAAAAATATATTCATCATCTAGATCTAAAACAAACTGTGTAATACACCTAAAACACATAAACAAATTTATTCTGTCTAACTGATGCTTTACAACTTTATCATTTCCCTATTATTTCTATCCCATGAATCTCTGCTTTTATGAATTCAATCATTTTAGATTCCACACATAACTGAGAAACTTATATTTTTCTGTTTGGCTTATTTCATTCAGTATAATATTCTGTAGTTCTATTCATGTTGTCACAAATGATAGGGCATCTTCCTTTTTTTTAGGCTGAATAGTATTCTATTGGGGATATATACCACATTTTCTTTATCTATTCCCCTAGTGATGGACATCTAGATTGATTCCATAACTTGGCTATTGTGAATAGTGCTACAGTAAACATGGATCTGCAAACATCTCATAGACATACTAATATCACATCTTTTAGGTGAAAACCCAGAAGTGGCATTGCCAATAATTGAATTTTTAGTGTTTTTTTTTTTTTTCATCCTCCATACAGCTTTCCATAATGGTTGTCCTAATTTACTTTCTCATCAACAGTGTGTAAGAGTTTCCTTTTCTCCACACCCTTGCTGACACTTGTTATCATTCATCTTTTTAATAATAACCATTTTAATAGATGTGAGGTGATAAATAATTGTTGTTTTAATTTTCATTTCCTAATGATTAGGTATGTCAAATATCTTTTCTTGAATCAGTTAGCTATTTGCATGTCTTCTTTTTAGAAATGTCTATTTAAGTTCTTTATTCATTTCTTAGATTATTTGTTTTCAGTCTATAAAGTTGTTTGAGTTCTTTATGGAATTTGGATACTAATCTCTTATCAGATATACGACTTGCACATATTTTCTACCAATCCTTAGGTTGTCTCTTCACATTGTTAGTTGTTTCCCTTGCCGTGCAGAATCATTTTATTTGAATATAATCCCATTTGTCTATTTTCTCTTTTGTTGCCTGTGCTTTGGGGGTCAAATCTAAAAACTCATTGCTTAGAGCAATATTGTTTATTTTTTGCCTCTATGTTTTTTTCTAGATATTTTAAAGTTTCATGTTTTATGTTTAAGTATTTAATCAATCTTGAGTATATTTGTGTATGTGGTGTGAGATAAGGGTCCAGTTTCATTCTTTGCATAAGGATATCCAGTTTACTCTAACACTGTTTATTGAATAGTCTTTTTCTATTGTTTATCCTTGGCCCCTTTGTTAAAAATCAACTGACTATAAATGTGTGGAATCCCAAAAATCTGTAATAGCCAAAGCAATTATGAGCAAAAAGAACAAAGCTGGAGGCATCACACTACGTGATTTCAAACTGTAATACAAAACAGTAGTAATTACAACAGCATGGTACTAGCATAAAAGTAGACACAATGGGGCAACAGATCAGAATAGAGAGCACAGAAATGAACCCATGCATCTATGATCAACCATTCACTTTTAAAATTACAAATTAAGTTACAGCATTTCTTCTCCACATTTGTATTGTTGTGTGTGTTTGAGGCAAATGTCTTCTGTTTTAACCATAAATCTCTAAAACATTGTCATACCTGATTTATCGGGGAGTAAGACATGCTATTTAGAAAATCTTAGAAAGGGTGCCATACATGATAAATGGATGAACCCTTGAGGTGGTCTCCCTTAACAAAGAAGTGTGTATCGCCAGTGGTGGAATTACTGTAGGCACCATTAGTTTGTTCTCCATAATTGATTCCTAACTTTCTTGCCCTAAAATAATTCATAGAAAAGCTCATTTTGTAGTCTCTCTTAAAGCTAGAAATAGTCATGTTGCCCAATTCTGGCCAAAGTAATTGAAAAAGAATTTTGCTGAGGACTTGTTCAAATATAACTTGCTGAGAAGAAAGAAGCACAAGGAAACAGCTGGCTGCTGTTACTTTTTCTCTTTGGTTTCTGCCTTAAAAATGTGATTTCTAGAGCTATGGAAACTATTTGTCACAATATGCAAGAAGGATTAGGAAAACTAGCAGGTTAAGAATTAGAAATAAAATAGGCATGCTTGTAGTTTTAATTGCTGGATTATCCATGAAACAATCATCCTTTTGCTGTCTTTTAAGATAAACGATAAATAAAGTCTAAATTGTTACCTGCAGTTTATTTTTAACTTCTATGTGTTGATAGACCATTAATTCATAAACTTTACCTCAATGCACACCATATGATTTAGAAAATAAGAAGCTGTAGACTGTCATGTTAGAAGGGATTTTTTATGTAGAATCAATGAGTCGTAGCATTCTGTCCATTGTTTGCTAGTCTTTAAAGAATAGTTCAGGTAAAACTGAGATGCGATACGCAAAGTGTAATTTTTAGAAGCCGAGTTTTCTTTAGAAGATGGCAGCTAATTTTGTAAATATGTTATATCTCAACATTAAGTTGCCTTTTACATCAGTTCTAGCAAGGGGCCCAGTATCAGTAAGAGAGTCATAGTTGATGGCTGATTGTAACAACAAATAAATTGTTTAAAAACTAAAACCTACAAATTTAATGTATAAAAAGCAATATTCATATATAAGAATATGAGAAAACATATGTTATTGAAGTTTTGAAAATGATACAAATAGAATTTCATTGCCAGCAATTATTAGATAAAAATGCAATGGATGAAATACTAATAAAAGAGCTACATAAAATGTAGCAAATATGTTTTTAAATGCCTCTATGAAGTGGAAATAAATTAAAGCATCCATAGAGGTTAAAAACAGTGAAAGTGCAATCTAGGAATGAGGTGTACTCAAAAGTCAACTTTATCCTTTGTTAAGGTACCAAGCCCATGGGATCGTAAGTTTCCATTTCGATGGTTATTCTGAGTATAGAAGACATAAGATAAAGGCTTGGGTATGCTTAAAGTAAGGCATAAGATAGGAGATTGGTTTATAAAGCTGAGTTCCCAAAAGATTACACCTGAAATAAACCCACAGTAGAAGCGACGGTAAATAAAATTCTTTAAGTCACTAGTATTGTGTGAGGAGGAAAAAATTATCCTTTGAGAATTTATTACCATCACATAGTCTTCCCACAGACTTGATCCTCAGCTCTACAGAACTTATTTGATGGGAGTCCACAGGCAAATAACTGATGTAAATGCAAAATCAACAATAAAACATGTTAACTGCAATTCAGAATTCTTATGCATAAATAAAAATCAGGAAACCCACAGGGAAAAAAAAAAGTACCATGAGCGAAAACTAGCAGAAGAAGAGATAGTATATATTATCTAAGAAAATAATTTAAATAAATATATTTTAAATATTTCAGTAAAGTTTAAATAGTTTAAATATTTATATGAGGATTGACATGGTTTGGCTCTGTTTCCCCTCCCAAATCTCAGCTTGAATTGAAATAATCCCTACATGTCAAGGAAGGGACAAGGTAGAGATAACTGAACCATCGGGTGGTTCCTCCCTGCTCTTCTCTTGATAGAGTGTGAGTTCTCAGTGTGATCTGATGGTTTTATAAGGGCCTTTCTCCCTATTTGCTTGGCACTTCTTCCTGCTGCCCTGTGAAGAAGATACCTTTCCTCACTTTTACCTTCCGCCATGATTGTAAGTTTCCTGAGGCCTTCCTGAACATGCAAAACTGTAAGTCAATTAAACCTCTTTTCTTTATATATTACCCAGTCTTGAGTATTTCTTCATAGAAGCTTGAGAACAGACAAATACAAGGATCAAGAAAGGTAAAATGTATGTACATATTTAGAAAGAAATGAAGTGAAAGTTTTATGAATGGAATTAGTACTCAAAGGAAACATTTCCATGCAATAAAGCAGAATCAAGAACTGGAAGACAAACTAAAGAAAATATTCATGAGATAATTCACAAATAGTTAAAAATATAAAATACTGGTTATGAGACATAGAAGGTGAATTAAGGAAGGCTGAATTAAGTATAACTGAAATTTCAAAATAGACTAGCAGGAATAGATGAAAGGCAATAATCGAAAATTACATATACTTATAAATTTTGAGATATAATTATGAATTATGAAAATGTGAATATAATGTACAGAATAAGTGTAAAATATTCAACATTTCATTTTGAAAAAGATCAAATCAGCAGCAAGATAAATGCAAATAAATCCTGAATAAGATATAATACTTTAATATGCAATAAAATAATAGTATTGTAATAGTAACTATAGTAATATAGTAATGTAAAAAGATAATGAAACCTCAATGACAGAATGTTCAAAAGTGGCAAGAAAATATAGATCTTTTGTAATGAAATGATAATAGGCTGGTATCTTAGCAGCAAAAATAGAAGACAGAAGGCACTGTAATAATAAGTTCAATATGTTACAATAAAATACCTTATAATTTATAATTTCATAGTCAGAACTACTATCTTTCAAGAACCAAAATGAAAAAAATATTTGTTTTCAGGCAAAAGAAAACAAAAAAGTGAAGAAATTGACTTCCAACTGACTCATTGAACAAACCTCCAAAGGTTGTGATAGCTGTAGTTGGAAAACGATTTCTGCTTGAAGGTTTAACATGTAAGTAGAAAAGAAAAATAATGTCTTTTTTTCTAACTGTATAATCTTTATTTTAATTTCCTATCTCAAAGAATCATCTAGGACCCATGCTGTCATGCTCAGTTTCCTTATCCAGGCAGTATTTACTTCATATAATATGGATAAATTCTTAGCAGGAAATTTAGGAGATAATAAACAATTGGCATATGCTAGACATAATTCTGATAATGCCTTTTTATCATTGTCTGACATAAGCTAACAAAGGTATGTGTTTTTTGTTGTTGTTCTGTACCAATCAGAACATAAATAGGAACATGACAATTTATGGCAAAGAAAGTACAAAAATATGATTGTTATAGTTTCAGATGTTAAAAATCTTAATTTACATTTCCATGTTTATAATGAAAGTTGTGAAAGGCATACTGAATTGCCAGGTTGAAAATTCAAAACTTTACAAAGCAAGGTTACGGTACATGCTTATGATATCAAATAATAATCTACTTTAGCATGTCTATGGCTTTAATTGTTTAGTTCTGATCAAAATTGTCATCTCTAGAGAAAATTTTGGTGGATAATTTTTAACATTTAATGTTTCTCAAATCTATGCATTGCAAAAACAAAACAAAAACCAAAATATATATTGTAATAAGCATTACATATAAAAATATATATTTTCCATATATAACATATACATAGTATATACATATTACATACATAACATATATACACACAGAGTGTGTGCATAACATAATTTTTTAAACTTTTATTTCAAGCTTACGAGTACAAGTGCAGGTTTGTTAACACAGGTAAACTTCCATCATGGGATTTTTTACAATTCCTAGCATTTCTGTGAAAATACTTTGTGAACTTTGCCAATGTAATCTCCATGAATTTCTTCCCTTTTTATGTTATAGATACATAGACACAGGAAACTTTGAACAATTAATGTGGCACCATGAAGAGGAGTCAGAGAAAAATTGGCACATGGGATTACATCAAACTAAAAGCTTCTGCACAGCAAAAGAAACAATCAAGAAATTGAAGAAACAACCTCTTGGGAGAAAATATTTGTAAACTATCCACCAGACAAAGAATTAATTGCCGGAATATATAAGGAAGTCAAACCACTGTGTAGCAAACAAACAAAACAAAATCTAATTTAAAAATTAAAAAGACCTGGATAGACATTACTTAAAATAGACACCACGGCCAAGTATATGGAAAAATGTTCAACATCACTCATTCCTAATTATTAGGAAAATGCAAATCAATTGTCATCTCATCTTAGAATGCTATTAACAAAATACACAAAAAAAATAGCAATTACTGGCAACAGTGTGGAAAGAGTGGAGAACACTTGTACACTATTGGTAAGAACATAAATTAGTACAGCCATTATAGAAAATATTATGGACATTCTTCAAAAAATTATTAGAACTATTATATAATTTGTCAATCCCCCAGCTAAGTATATATCCCAAAGAAAAGAAATCAGTATATTAGAACTATTATATAATTTGTCAATCCCCCAGCTAAGTATATATCCCAAAGAAAAGAAATCAGTATATTAGAACTATTACATAATTTGTCAATCCCCCAGCTAAGTATATATCCCAAAGAAAAGAAATCAGTACATCAAAGAGACATCTTCACTCCCAGGTTTACTGCAGCACTATTGTTAATAACCAAGATATGGAATCAACCGAAGTGTCCATCAATGGATGAATAAAGATATGTTGTATGTACAAGATGGGATATTATCCAGCCACAAAAAGAGTAGTATTGTGCTGTTAATGGATGAATAAATAAAGATAATGTGGTATATATACATGACAGAATATTTCCAGCCACAAAAAGAATAATATTCTGTTATTTTAGGCAACATAGATAGAAGTGGAGGACGTTATGTTAAGTGAACTAGGCCAGGTATAGACAGACAACTATCACATGTTCTTATACATGTCGGGGGGGTTAAAACAATTGACCTTATGGAGATAGTGACTAGAATGTTAGTGAAGCTGGGAAAGGTAGTGGGGTAGAGTGTGGAAGACAGCTTAGTTTACAAAAATACAGTTAGATAGAAGGATAGATTCTATTGTTTGATAGCATAATAGGGCACTATCACTAAAAATAATTTATTGCATATATCAAAATGTCTAGAAGAACTGGAATGTTATCAACAAAATAAATGGTACATCTTTGAGGTGATGGATATTTTAATTACCTTAATTTGATTATTACACATTGGATGCTTGTATCAAAATATCACATGTACCCTATAAATATATACAACTATTATAGATCTGTTTTTAAAATAAAAAAAGTTAAATAATCATCTTGTGTTCTATTTTGCTTCTGTATCCCTCTAAAATCTGTCATACCACCACATTATACATACAAACCCCAATTGCATCTTTCACACAAGCCCTTTTTGTGTTACTTCCTTGGCATTTTACAGCTGCCCAAATGTTTTTAGATAAGACACAGTGGGGAAAGAAACTTTTACATTGTTACGTTTAACTTAATATGTATTCATGATTCACAGCTGAAGTTTACTTACTTCCCTTAAACACATTTAAACATCCATAGACACAAAATACCTATAGTGTAAATTCTTCTTGTATTAAAAGAAAAAAAAAATCTAATCTGTTTGTGTTTGATTTAGTAGTTCCCAAATGAGAATAAGAAGGTAAATGTGTTTTCTCAATCACTGACTTTTTTGGACCAAGTAAGTTAGGTAAGAAAAACTAAGCTATGGCATATGATTTGTGGAAACAGGTATTACTGAAACAAATTAGAGAGAAGTTATACAACTTACATACAAATTTCATTAATTAGATAATTATGCATTGGTTTCCAAGTTTCTACTATTATGAGGTATAAAGTAGGGAAATATGAATTTTAAGAAAATAAACATAAATTTTATTTCATTTTTTCATTTTTCTTGTTTTGAAAAATTATTCATAAGGATTACACAGGGAACAGCATTATACCATATTTAAAGAAATTTTTTCCACAGAGAAACACAAAATTGAGTTAAAAATATGACTATTAAATAGTTGTTTTATTTTTGTAAAAGAATCAACAAAAGTAAACTGTTTCACCTTATGTTATATAACTATCTGCTCTTAAAGAAAAACACAAACTCACACAAATCCTTATACTTTTTACACAATCATATACATGCATATTTTACATATTTACCTTTACATTTATAAGTACACGAAATACATTTTTCATTTGTAAGAATTGATTGCAGTTGTTCCTCAGAGGGTCATTTTTCTTCTATAATTTTGAAGATAAAAGACATTCTTTTAACGTCAGCCTCATGCCTACATGGTTGTTTTATACCATTAAGCAAGCAACCTGGACTTAATTCCCAACCCAGATTGTATGCTCCCTAGGCTACTTTGTTCAACACCTGTAAAGAAGAAAATTACTTATGCTACATGAAAGCACCTATTTTAGTTTTAAGGAGAGGCGCTAGTTTCCAATAAAGGAATAGTGTGTAATATTTTTGTTTTCTCTCAGAAATGAAATAGTTGTGGCCTTTCAGCAGACTATGTCAAGCCGCCCCACGAAGAGTTCCCCTCCCAGAGTATTCATTGCTGAGGGTGCACCAGCACATGGTTTTTGCATAAAGAAAAGAAAAATGCAGGTTTTAGAGATTCTAATTATACGTTTCTACAAACTGAATTAACACGGAAATGTCAAATTGCTTGGGGGAGCATTTAACCCTGTGCCTCTAGAGCATTCCAAAGTATTTGTGTTTCTACACACTTGGACTCTTAAAAGCTACTTGACTGTTTTCCCAGGGTATCTGCACCTAAGAGACTGACTAGCTTTATAATGACACAGTGACTACTATTAGATAGAACTTATTTCAGGTTTATGTTGTTGTTGTTGTTGCTGAGGAATTGTAACTTTTTATTCCACTCCAAATCGGAAGGTTTACGATAGAGGAATATAAACTTCCAGTAGGTCAGTATATTAGCAGATGTTTATGTTGTCTATGTGTTTGTGTATCTGTGTGTGGGTGTGTGTTTATGAGACAGAGGGAGAGAAAATCTAGCTAACTGTATCTTAGAAACATCAATGGAGAGGTGGAGAGACAGTATTCTTCTACCACCCTGTAATACTTGATTTCTGGACTAGGACAATAATTGGTAGCAGTCCACTTGGGATTTTTTATAATATTGCAAAATGACTATGATTATTAATTTATGTTTTAACAAAAAACCACCTTAAGGTATAAGCAGAAAGCACAGTCATTGGAGCATAAACTTGAACAGGAATAAAAGGACATTTTATTGTCAGGAGGGATTTATCTCTTAGGGATGCTAGAATGCTGGGTTTCCTTTGCCTACCATGAATTATTGATTCTATGTCCTGTTACTTCCATTACGGTGTTTCCAAAATATCAACCTAATCAGTCTTTTGTATTAAAGCTATTTGAAAAAAGTAGACTACTAATATAATTGCATCAGTTTCTTAAAATATTGACATTTAGGTATGATTATATATATACTTCTGCATTCTACTATTATGAAAAAATAACTGAAAAAATGCAGTGGCCTCAAATACATTAATTATCTAAATTTAAAATACATGTAAACATTTAATTGAAAAATTATTAGGCTTTTCCTTATGTATGTTGAGAAATTTTTTGGTGTTTTTTTTTTTTTTTCTCCTGGCACCATGAAACAGCTGGGTTAAGACAACAGTTTAGATTCAAGTTTGTTTTCTCTCTTTTTTGTTTTAACAAGAGGTCATGGACCACCTGTTAACTGGATCTTGATGGATTAAATAAAACCTATAAAATTGAATCCTGGTAATAAAGTAGATTCTATAAAATACGCACCTTGTATCTCTCTTCCCATTATTCCATCTTTTTGTGGTTCTTCCTTGATTTAAATGTGCACTTAATTTAACATATGTAATTTCTAAAAATTCTACAACATCTCTTGCTTTCTTTCCTAAGACATTTACGGTAACTTCTCTTACTGTGCTGAGCAAACTTTGAACTCCTAGATGCCATTTATGACAGCTCAAAACAAATGCTTTGATAAGGCTACAAAGCAAAGCGGTGGTCTAGAAAGCCTCTATTGATGAAAAGGTTGGCAGGGAAGCTGTGCGAGCCACATACAAGGATCATGCATGAGGCTACAGGAGGTCACAGGACTTTAAGAAGCGTGGATCAAGCAGGGTCAGAATGGTTACAGCCAATTGCACAGCACATTCTTCTTCATTCATCCCTAGCTGAATCTCTAAATTAATGACCTACACAATCAGCGTTGAAGCATTAAAAAGTAGAACTGTATTGTTCCATGGTGAGTGCTTAGCAAAAAAGCTGGAATTTGATACTTAGTCACAGTTTGCAAACAATGTGGTTGAACCACCTGAAGGGTCACATTTTTACATTCTGACGCAATTTATTAGTAATGGTACCTGTCAGTCAGAAATCCCCCTAAAGCTCTTTCATTACTAGCCAGGACTTTGATATAGAAATGGTTCAAAGTAATAGGCAAATAAAACAAGAGCTAGATCATTTACAAAGAAAGATTACAACATTCCCTTTACCCTTTCCTGATGAGCAATCTTTGTAGCTGAGCGCTAAGTGGTACAAAGATTATACTGGATAGGTTATTTTAAAAGCAAGCCTTTTTATTTGTCAGCGAGGGATTGTTAATGTTTCTAAACTATTTCCATAATTTCTTCCATTTTAACTCAAAATATAAACAGAAGCAAACACTATGGTTGAGACACTATGCAATGACACTTCTCCCAGCTACAGCAATCTAGACAGAAATGACGAATTTACAAAGCTAGTATAAACTTGAAGAGTACTGCATAAAGATGTTTCATAACTTTCTTCCAAAATACACACACACACACATACACACACACACGCGCGCGTACACACACACACACACACTCATACACATACATGTATTTCTTTTTCAAGACGAATTTAAATAATTCAACAAAAAATTACATTTCTCTTTTTGGAAGGTAACACCCCCTTTCATCAACAGATGCAACATTTTAGCAGTTTTAATTTCTGTATACATGCTTCTCAAATTATTACTGTTACACATTTCTTTCTTCTACTGACTTCTATATAGAAACTTATCCTTCATAACTGCTGCAGTTATGACATCACAGGATGTAGTATATGTGTAGAATAATGGTTCTATTGCAAAAGCCTAAGTGAAGGTTTTTCTTTTTTTACAATGAAAGTCACATTCTTAAAGATTTTATAGGGTCCATTTTAAAGCAATAAACAAAGATTTAAAATACGAAGTAGAACACACTGTAGAAAGCAGGCCGAGTGTGATGCCTCACACCTGTAATTCTCAGCAATTTGGGAGGCTGAGTGGGGAGGACTGCTTGAGCCCAGAAGTTAGAGACCAGCTGGTACAACATAGCAAAACTTGTCTCTACGAAAAAAAAAAAAAAAAAAAATTAGCTGGGCATGATGGCCTGAGCCTGTAGTCCCAGCTACTCAGGAAGCTGAGGTGGAAGGGAAATATGAGGCTGTGCCTGGGAAATATGAGGCTGTGGTGAGCTGTGATCATGCCAGTGTATTCTAGTCTGAGTGACAAGGTGACAGAGTGAGAACCTGTGTCCAAAACAAACAAACAAACAAAATAGTAGAAATAGACAGAGAAAGAAATCAATCCATTGAAATTGCATATGGAGAGAGGAAAGACTTGCAAGTGGTCTAGATTTTATTCTTTGTTCACACTAGTCATTTTTTAAAAAGAAACACTAAATCACAGGATGTGTAGGTAATATATAATGCAGTGAAAATAACGTTTACAAATCATTTTTACATGCCAGGACATATCATCTGTGATTTAGATGTAGTATCTCAATTAATCCTCAAAACAGTCCTATGCATCATTTTTCTCTCTAAAGCCTTATGATGTATTATTATTTCAAACTTAGAAGATAGAAAAATTAGGTTCAAGGTCACATATACCACTTCACTGTAAATTTCTGATTACTCTATTAACTGATATTTTATTAATCTTATAATGATATTTATGGCTTAATCCCAACACCAATTTGAGCAAATTGATTCCAGTTTAAAAAGTAAATTATAGTACTTGTTTACTTGTTTTATACTGAAAAATAGTTTTCTAATCAATGTTCACCATTATTCTTTGAAATCTGCAAGCCATGCACCTATGTATGAATGTCTATGCATATACCTTTTGACTTCACTCTTAAATTACCTTATTTCCATTGCCCATAAACACTAACGTTTTAGGGTGAAAAATTTAGTTGTGTAAACATGAATGTAAATAGTTAACTCAAGCAAAAATCATCAGAAAATGATAATTAGCTAAAAGTGAAAAAACAGTACCGTATGTAGCCTCAAAGCAACACCCCACAGATGTCTTGATAAATACATGCAATAAAATGTAACTTTACAATGAAAATTCCCACAGAAATCACTTTCCCCAACAGACTGAATTTTTCATCATCTAAAAAGACACAAAGTCATTAAGTAATTCTAATATAATAGGAAGTACACAACATCACCTGTAGTATTCTTGTCAAAGTTGTTTAACCTTAGTTTAATCATGACTAAACATTCAAAAACACTCAGATGGTGGGACAGTCTATCAGAAAATTTGGCTCTATTATTAAAAGAAAAGATGTCAATATCATGAAAAAAAGATGAAATGAAGACAGCGTAATTTCACATTAAACTAAAAAGACAGGTTACCAATTACAATGCAGAACCATTGTTTGAATCCTGGATCAAAATAATCAAGCAAATAAACGAATCAGCAAAGAACTCTTGAAATACCAGGAAAATTGAAATAAACACTATATGTTAGATAACATTATTGTTAAAGTTTGATTTACAGAAATGTAAAAACCATGAAGAATTAAAAAAGTGTCTAAAATAATTATCTAGCACATCAGTTAATAAGTGAACCAGTAGATGTTAAATCAATCCAAAGATTATATGAAGTTAAGTTTCTATAAGGAAATTAATAAAGGGATATTAAGATAATATTGCTGGATTAGGTATAAAACTAGAGCAATAAATTGTAGCTGTTGGGTTATTTTTTCAAATAGATAGAAATCATTTGCATCTGTATAGACAGAAATCTACCAGGTGACCTCTGTTATTTTTTAAATCTGTGAGTGTTATAAAATAGACCAGTCAACAGAAAATTTATCAGAATTGTAAGCCTAGAACTAATGGGTATACCAAAGGACACCTAGTAATCTCTTTTGTTTATTAACAGGTATTGGAATTTGTTTTTTTGCTTAATATTGATATATCAAAATGAAAGTTCTTGGGTGTAGTAACAGAACTGCCATTTTTGTAAAACATTTCTTGGCTTTTAAAAATTTCACGCTGAATATTTTGAGATTGTAGTTCACAATTTTTTTTTCAGATTGCTTTCAAATGGATCTGATATCAGTTGGGGAAGGCAGAAAGTAAATGTGGCAAAATATTTATACCTGATGAATCTAGGTAATTGTTATATAGGTGTTAATTTTCTAATTTTCTGATTTCTCTTCAGGTTTGGAATTTTTTAAATTAATCATTTGAGGACATAAATAAAATATTTAGCATGTTTTGGCATTTTATATATATATATTTTAAGGTGATATCAGTTTGTTTTCATATGTGTCCTGATTTTTCATTCATAGAAAAATCATAGCCCTTGGGGCATAGCTTGAAGTGACAGGGTTTTTTTGTTTTGTTTTTAGAAATCTTCAAATATCATAACTGCTACTTGCAAGCTGTGTAGCATTGGACAATTTAATTACACTCTGTGTTATCTTAGGGATATGGCTCCAAAATTATCAATATATTTAATATTCAATAAATGCTGTTAAAAATAAATTTTATTCCCTCAGTAATTAAAACAGTAATCTCCATTTAGTTAAATAGACTCCAAAGATTCCTATAAAGCATAATGTGGGACTAATTTTAAAATTCTCAAAAAATATTGAGATGATTTGGCTGTGTCCCTACCCAAATCTTAACTTGAATTGCATCTCACAGAATTCCCATGTGTTGTGGGAGGGACCCAAGGGGAGGTAATTGAATCATGGAAGCTGGTCTTTCCTGTGCTATGCTCCTGATAATGAATAGGTCTCATTAGACCTGATGAGTTTATCAGGAGTTTCTTTTGCTTCTTCCTCATTTTCTTTTACCACCACCATTTAAGAAGTGACTTTCATCTTCTGCCATGACTCTGAGGCCGCCCCAGCCATATGAAACTCTAAGTCCAATTAAACCTCTTTTTCTCCTAGTCTAGGGTATATGTTTATCAGCAGTGTGAAAATGGACCAGTACAAGTATATGAATGTAAATTCAACTTGCTTATACTGCCCTCACTTACCAAAACATACAATATCTTCTGTTATTGGCTGGGCATTTATGAGTTCACTTGATTGGTGCTGATTATCCCTTGCTGATTAGCATCTATGAAATGCAGTTGTATTCACAAACATTTAGTTTAAAAATGTAAAGGTCTGAAGTTGGAAAAACTCTTTCAAACATGAATCTTTGGGTTTAATATTGATTTTAAAGAATAAAAGTAGCAGCTATCTCAACTTTTAGTGGGAAACCAGATTGGAAAAGTTATAGGAACTTGAGATTTCAAAAAACTGTTCTCAAGTGTTCTCACTTTTCTTTGAAATTGGACAGGTATGATTTATAATATTTGGAGAAAAACTTGGAGCAAAAGACAAACTTTCAGAAGACTAAAATGATGCAGACACTATTTTTTAAACCAGATAGAGTTGCAGCTCTATCGCAGACTTCCAAGGAGAAATAAAAATTCAATTATTTGCTTGTTCATTAAGAATGCTACTTGAAACTTTTAAGGCGATTCTTTTTAAACTTTAATTTGTTTGATTAGTGTAACTAACTATAGTGTTTTTTAAAATTTAGGCTCTGCACTACACTGATTTGGCTGCATTTAAAATAAATACTTAATTCCAGTTCAGAGCAATTTTGCTCCAACCACGAACAGAGTACATTACTATACTGTGATTTAATAGTACTATACTTTATTACAATAGTACAAAATTATTTCAGATATCCTATGCATATTACAAGACACACTATAAAACATAAATGAAAAGTAAATATAGAGAGCTACACTGTTGTTTGGTCCAGAACTGGTAACATGATGAAAACCTTCCTTTACCATTTGAATCAATGAATAGTATCTAATAATTTGACTGATGAACAGTATAGTGCCAAATGTTTATTTACATGATAGAAGGGAGAGACATTCACTTTAAAGGTTCTGAAAACATAAATTAATACACATTTATAAATATATTTCTTGATAAAAAATTTGTTACTAGTATATGTTTCCATACATCAATGATAAACTTATTCTCACAAAAAATTTGGTTTAAAATTTTAAACTTTTTAGTGATTTTTACCCAATACTATGGAAAACATATTTATTGCTTGAATTTAATGATGCAAATCATAATAATGAATTACTAATTTTAGAAATAATTTTTATTTCTATTTCATTAGATATTGCTGTTAATACTCAGTATTTCCCAGACATCACCTTAGACATGAGGGATACAGTATGCTTATCCAAATTAGTTCATAGGTAAACATGCTGAAGTAGTTATTTTTTTTCATTGGGGTTCAAAGAGTAGATAGAGGAATCTTCATAAAATTACAGAATGAATGGTTCAGAAATTATGACTGACCACTGAATTTATGTATTTAACATTTATAGATAGCAATTAGTAAGTATTAAACACTAATTATTAAGCTAATATTATATATTTATTTCACAAACCAACCCATCTAGGAAGAATGATAGTTTGTAGAGACTTTCATGTATGATTGATGTGATGGTTAATATTAAGTGTCAGCTTAACTGGATTGAGGGATGCCTAGATGGCTGGTAAAGTTTTGACTTTGAGTTTGTCTGTGAGGGTGTTGCTAGAGGAAAATAACATTTAATTAAGTGGACTAGGAAAGGAAGACCCACTGTTCTAATCTGTTCTCATGCTGGTAATAAAGACAGATTCGAGACTGGGAAATTTATAAAGGGAAGAGGTTTAATTGACTCACAGTTCCACATGACTGGAAGGCCTCACAATGATGACTGATGAATGAGGAGCAAAGTTGCATCTGACATGGTGGCAAGCAAAGAAAGTGTGTACAGGTAAACTCTACTTTATAAAACTACAGATCTTGTGAGACTCATTCACTACCATGAGGACAGCAGAAGAAAGAACACTCCCATGATTCAATTACTTCCCACCACGTCCCACCCACAATATGTGGGAATTATGGGAGCTATAATTCAAGATGAGATTTGAGTGGGGACACAGCCTAACCATATAAGCCACCCTTGATGTAGGTGGTCACCATCCAATTTGCTGCCAGTGTGACTAAAACAAAGCAGGCTGAAGAATAGGGATAAGCATGCTGCTAAGTCATCCCTTTTTCTGTCTTCCCACGGATTCCTTTCCTCCTGCCTTTGGATATCATACTCTGGGTTTATAAGCTTTAGTACTCAGCACTTGTACCAGTAGCCTCTGGAGGGCTCTTAAGCCTCTAGCCTCAGACTCAGGGCTGCACTGTCAACTTCCCTGGTTTTGAGGTTTTTGTTCCTGCACTGAGCCACACTGCTGGTTTCTCTTTTTCCCCAGTTTGAAGATGGCCTATCCTGGGAAATAGCTTTGTGGTTGCAAGCCAATTCTCTCTAATAAAATCACATATATATATATATAATTGGTTCCTTCCCTCTGGAGAACACTGACTAATAAAATTGGTTTTCTCATTCATGTTATATAGTAGGATTCAACTCCTTCATGAATTGAATTTACATATGGCTATATGAGATTATTTGGTCAGTTAAAGTGGAAATCATGTGTGTCACCCTCAATTCTAAATAACCAGTGTGGAATTTTCTTGCAACTATTTGAAGAGGCAATTATTTGGATGTAGTCTAGATCCCTAAGTGAATACTTTAAGTAGGTCCCATTTCTGACAATCAATACAAATATGTCAAGAACACAAAAGAAGCCATTTTGTTTTAAGCTACTGAGATTTGCGAAGTTTTTGTTATAGTAGTACAACCCAGCGTCTCTTAAATGATACAGCTATGTTTTGTTATTATCTCTATTGTATACATAAGGGACAGGGAGGCTAAATGACTTGTGCAAAAAAGCAGAGCCTTCGGCAAAATTAGAACTCTTTCACGTTGGAAAAGCAATGGGTATATTTTAAAACATCGTAAAGCAAATATAATTCTACAGCTGCATGAGACCAAAAAAAAAAAATAGTT
Organism: Saimiri boliviensis; assembly: GCF_048565385.1. Taxonomy (NCBI): domain Eukaryota; kingdom Metazoa; phylum Chordata; class Mammalia; order Primates; family Cebidae; genus Saimiri; species Saimiri boliviensis. Next base: position 60,910,530 of record NC_133458.1, read on the forward strand.
GAGACCTAAAAAAGACTGCCTAAAGCCTAAGAGGAAAAGCTTGGGGTAGAGGGGTTCCTTGGGAAGGTCTAGCACTCAAAAGTGCCAATGTATACTGGAGGATTTAGAAAGCCACGTACAGGTTCAGAGTGGAATGTATGCTCAGCAAAAGACTTCAGAAGATCCTAAGTTTTCAAGTCTGGGTGATCTCTGAGAAGTGCAATAACTAAACTGAAAAATTTTCTAGGGTATTCAACAGCAGACTTGGGCAGTGTAGGCAGGAAATAAAGGCTAAGGCAGCACTGTTAACAGCCTAATTAAGTACGAAGGGATGCTCCAGAACAGAGATGCAAACGGTTTGTTTACTTATTCATTTATTGCCTCTGACATTCAAGGAAATTTCTGCCAAAACTCAAGCTGAACACACCCTAAAGGAACTGACACTTCAATGACCATACATGACAATGAACACAATCTTTGCAAAAACAAGAAAAGTTACTAAAGATATTTTTAAATTTAAAATAGTGATTCTGGGGAAGAAGGAGAATCTTATTCCCAGAATTTTCATGTGATTCAAATATTCAGATTTGGATAAAATAGTCACATGGCATACAAAGAAACAGGAAAGTATGTCTCATTCACAGGAAGGAAAAAGTGACAGATACCATCTCTCAGGAATTCCTGATACTGTGTTTACAATATAAATAGTTTAAATAAACTGTCTTCAGTATTCCCAAAGAACTAGTCGAAACTACAGACCAAGAACTGAAGGAAACTAGGAAAATTATGAATGTAAAAGTAGATACAAAAGTTATTAAAAAAAAACAATAAAACATTATGAAACTTAAAATCATAATAACTGAAATGGAAAATTCACTAGAGTTCACTAGATTTGAGTATTCAGAGAAAATAACAGTGAACTTGAAGATAGGTCAATTAAAATTATCCAGTCTGAAAAACAGAAAAAATAATAAAGTGAACCAAGTGACCCATGAGATAAAAAAATATGAAAAATAATGGCAAAAACTTTTCATATTTGATGAAAAACATAAATCTACACATTCAAGAGGTTCAACAAATTCTAAGTAGGGTAACCTCAAAAAGATCCATTCTGAGAAACATTACAACATATTGTTGAAAGTCTATGAAAAGATGAGAATTTTGAAAGCAGCAAGAGAAACTCGTTAAGCTGATATTTTATATAAAACCCTTGAGGCCATATTTACTGGGAAGACATATTTAAAGTGCTGAAACAAAAATTTTATATCTATAGCAAAAGTATCCTTCAATAATCAATGAGAAATTAAGACATTTCCAAATAAAAGTTGAGGGAGTTTGCCATTAATAGACGTGTTCAGAAGAAATATTAAAAGAAGTCCTTCCTTTAATGGTTTAAACCAATTTGAAGGTAATTCAGGCTGAGATCAATTAGTGTAATGTAGTTACAAGTTGAGAATATCTACTTTATACCTACATCAAATAATGTCACATTAATTTACATTTTTACCTAAGTATATCTGCTTGATACTACAAAACATTTCTGTACTTATTCACCAACTTTACTATCAATACAGATACTTTAAAATTGAACTAGTAGGACATATTCAAGTTTCCTAAAAAGTTTTGTTCATTTGTAACCATAATGTGAACAAGAGATCACTAAGTTGTTTGATATTTTCAACTGTTGTAGATATAAAAGTTGAAAATGAGTATCTCAAATTATCAGAAAAAAACTATGCAATATATTATGTAGCATGGTTAAATTTTAACTTTTGCATTTGGAAAAGATATAATTTGTTTTACATATATTGAGAGAGAGAGAGAGAGAGAGAGAGAGAAACACAATCTTATCTAGTGTATCTGATTACATGTTATCATTCAACTTTTTCCTGCACTGGCCATACTACACCCTTCTCCTAATAGAAAGATAGAACCTCGCATTTTAGGTAGGGGTAGGAAAGGATATAGGACATCTCTCTTACCCAAGGGTGTCCTGTCAAGAAAGATGCACAAAAGACAGATGTGTTAAAGAAAGAATAGACAATTTAAATACTTACATCATCTTAGTTTTATTTACTGTCAGGAATAATGGTGGGAGGAGAAAAATGAGTCAGGAAAACGGGCATGGAGTCTTTCCTTCTAATGGCATCTTTAGCAAGAATTCCAACATGTTAGTCAGCATAAAAATTCCACAGGCACCATAATATGCTACCTTGGAGTTTTATGCTGTTGCAAAAGTGACTTTCAACTTGGAGAAACAGAAAGCACACATTAATCTGTAAACTAAGTACATACCTCACTCAAAATGTTGAGTAGTGTGGGTTTGTTTCTTCGTCTATCTAAATGAAATGTAAACCTAATAGGGGAAGCTATGTCTTTGACAATCTTTTTATTTCATTAAAATATAGCACAATATTCTTTCATTTTTCTTCCACTTTTTAATAATCATATCCTCTCCATGTACTAATTATGACACATATTCAAAAGAAAACATGCACATTTCAACAGCCCTTAGTTATTAAGAGAATAATTGAAATGTACTTAATTTAAGGCAGGCAAAAGTAATTTTTAAAAATTCTAACATACTTATTTTCTAAATAATATAGTTAACTAATAACACACTTTTTCAGCAGGGAGACATTCTGCATAAGAATTATGAAATTCCCTTAACACTTAAAGAACAAATAGTAAACAACCAACTTTTGTTGACAAACATGGTTGTTGAAGAATAAAGATGGGTAAAATAGAATGGACAAAAATAAAAATTATTGCAAACTCATTATAAGGGGTCAGTTTAGACATGTGATTTTCAAATTAGATTATTATTCAATCAGATCAATGTGAAAAACAGGTAGTCACTGTAATTCTTTGTATGTAACATAGTAATCTGACTCCATGTTTGATGATTTAGTAAAGAAATAGGGTTTGTGGGATGAATATTTGGGAAACAACTTGGCTGAGAGGGCCAGGTATACAATATAGGTTCAAGGTAAGGACGATTTGTCTCAAGGCTTTCCATATTTCTTCTATATCCACACATGCATAAAATTTGTATGTGTGTGTGCCTGTGTGTGTGTGTGTGTGTGTGTGTGTGTGTGTGTTACTGTATTTAGATTAGCATATAGTTTTGGCAAAGAAATAAACAACTAAACTGTGTAACAGTAGCACATATTTTATTCTTTAGAGTACTTTCAGGTTGACAGCAAAATTGAGAAGAAGGTATATACATTTCCCATATACACTGGGATAAAACAGAAGCTGTGTAACATTTTCAAGAACTTTATGGAGTATAAAGCTCTAAAAGCCTTAGATATTCAAATATAGTCCTGCAATATTATTTTCCCAAGAATCACTTGATATAATGGAATTTAACACTGATTGCTACTATGTGCAGCTACTTAGAGAATTAATTTTTCCTAATAATCTGGCCGCTCTAAATATTTTACACAAAGGGTAACCCTAATGAAAACATTTTAGGATTTTCAAACAATTTTATTTCAAGTCTCAGAAAAGCTAAGTGCATTAAAACTTACCTTTTCTGCCCATGAGTATTAGAAGGGCAATTTTGTTTCTATGACTATGATTTATTGATACCTAATTAATCAAATAATATTTTATGAGTGCTATTTGATGTTTAAGGGATCTCATGAGTCTATTAGCCTTTAAAGCTCTTCTTCTTTGAACCAGGAAGCTATGCTTTGCCAAGCTTAGAATTTAACTAGTTTTACAAAAAGCATATGCTCACTCTTAATAGTCAGAATTTACTAGATTTGAATTGCATTCAAAGACTAAAGCATTTTTTTGTCATTTCCTCAGGCTAACATGAGAAGAAAATAGAATATGTTTGAAGGAAGTCACAGAAAATTAATAATCGAGGCGCTTTTTTTTTGCAAGGCTACCTAAAATTGATGATAGCATTGTTTTTCAATAATTTTTTCTAAGAATTATAGAATAATGGATGAAGCCAGCTTCAATAATTAGTAAGAAAAGGGTATGTTGTGAGATTCAATTAATTTAAGAAGCATTGATTAACATTTACATTACAAAGATTCAAAGACTTAAGGGTACTCTGCCTTCAAAGAGTTTACAGTTTAGTAGAGGACTATACATAAAGAAATAATTACTATACATCATATAATTGAATTAACAGAACTACTCACAGAGAACACAGAAGAAAAAAATGACTTTCTCCCTCTGGTGGGTTCAGGGCAGATTATCTAAAATGAGGTATAGAGGTAGCTGACTACTAAATGATAAAATAATTTTTACACATAGGCAAAGAGGGCTACTGTGGATTACTGACCCCCAAAATACTATCAGAAGAATTTTTTTCTGATGGTAAGTGAGGCAGAGTGATTTCTCTAAACTGTAATAAATAATAAACAAGAAAAATCTACCCTAAATGTCATTTATAAAACCTTATACAAAGCCTATTGATAAAGTTAATTGAATGTTTTAATATAGATGTGATACAACAATGTATGTGTTGCAGAGAGAAAATGAGAATCAACATGTTTAGATAAATATTCCATTTCCAGTAGTGCCACCAATGTGCTATAAATCATTTTGTTTTTACTGCTTCACTAATCTAATTTTTCTCTTTATTCTCGTTTCTCTGTAGTACTATAATTTTTAAAGATTATTTCAACAGTTATTTTAGAATCAAAGGGCACATGTGCATGTTTGGTACACTGGTATATTGCATGGTGTTGAGGTTTGAAATACGAATGATTCCATCACCGAGGTAGTGAGCATAGTACTAGACAGTTTTTCAACCCTTGACATCTCCCTCCTATTTCTAGTCATCTCCAGGGTCTATTGTTGCCATCTTTACTTCCAGGAATAGTCAATATTTAACACCCACTTATAAGCGAGAAGATGTGGTATTTTGTTTTCTATTCCTGCATTAATTCATTCAGGACAATTGCCTCCAGTTTTATCCATGTTGCTGCAAGAAGATGTAATTTCATTTTTTGTGTGTGGTTGCCTAGTATTTCATGGTGTATATGTGCCACATTTTCTTTACCCAATCCACCACTGATAGACATGCAGGTTGATTCCATGTCTTTCCTATCATGGATAATGCTGTGATGAACATACAAGTGTGTGTGTCTTTTTGGTAGAACACTTTATGTTCTTTGGGGCATATACCCAGTAACAAGATTGCTGGATTAAATGGTAGTTCTGCTTTAAGTCATTTGAGAAATTATCAAACTGCTTTCCACCATAGCTGAACTAATTTACATTCCCAATCACAGTGTATAAGGGTTTCCTTTTCTCCATAGCATCTCTAGCATCTGTTATTTGACTTTTTAGTGGTAGCCATTCTGACTAGTTAAGGTGGTATTTTATTGTGGATTTCATTTGCATTTCTCAGATGATTTGTGACAAGGAATGTTTTTCATGTTTGTTGGCTGTTTGTATGTCTTCTTTTGAGAAGTGTCATCTATGCACACAAAGTAGAAAATAGGAAATGTCTAACTTTCTGTAAACATACAAACTCCTAAGATTAAATCAAGATATTGAAACCCAAAAGAGACCAATATTGAGTTCCAAAATTGAAAGAGTAGTAAAAAATCTACTAACCAAAAACAAAGCCCTGGACAAAATGGAATCACAGCCAAATTTTACTAGACATATAAAAAGAGGTGGCACCAATTCTACTAAAATTATTCCTAAAAATTGGGAAGGAGGGACTCCTCTCTAATTCATTCCAGGAAGCCAGAATCATCAATACCAAAACCTGGCAAAGACACAACAAAAAGAAATACACTACAGATCAATATTCCTAAAGAGCATAGATGCAAAAATCCTAAATAAAGTATTAGCAAACTGAATCCAGCAGGATATCAAAAAGCTATTTTACTATGATCAATTAGGTTTCATTCCTGGGACGTAAGGCTGGTTCAAGTTACTCAAATAAATAAATGTGATTCATCACATAAACATAATTCATGACAAAATACTATATGATCATCTCAATAAATGCAGAAGCATTCAATAAAATCCAACATCCCATCATAAGGGATTCAACTAACTAGGAACTGAAGGAATATATATCAAAATATCGACAGCCATTTACGATGAATGTATAGCCAACAACAGGAACAGGCAAAAATTGAAAGCATTCTTCTTGAGAACTGGAAGAAGACAAGGATGCCAATTCCCACGACTGCTATTCAACACAGTACTGAAAGTTCTAGCCAGAGCAATCAGGCTGGATAAAGAAAAGGTATTCAGATAAAAAAAAGTAGTAGTCAAACTATTTCTCTTTGCTGATTATATCATTCAATACATAGAAAACTCTAAACATTCTGGCAAAAGGCTACTGTAACTAGTAAATTCAGGAAAGTTTCAGGATATAAAATGAATGTACAAAAATCAGTAGCATTTCTATATATCAATAATGTTGAAGCTGACACCTAGAGTATGATCCCTTGTACAATAGCCATGTGCACGTGCACACACACAAACACACACACACACACACACACACACACACACACACACACGCTACCCGCGAACACATCAACCTAGAGGTAAAAGATCTCTACAAGGAGAACTATAAAACACTGATGAAAGAAATCACAGATGACACAAACAAATCAGAAAATATTCTATGCTCATAGACCAGAAGAATTAATATCATTGAAATGTCCATACCACCCAAAGCAATCTACAGATTCAATACTACTTCTACCATACTACCAATGCCATTTTTCGCAGAATTAGAAAACACTATTCTAAAATTCACATGGAATTAAAAAAAGAGACTGAATAGCAATCCTAAGCAAAAATCAAACCAAACCAAAACAAAAAGAAGCTGGAGGCATCATATTACCCAACTTAAAACTGTGCTATAAGGGTACAGTATCCAGACTGGGCGCAGTGGCTCACACCTGTAATCCCAGCACTTTGGGAGGACAAGGTGGTTGTATCACGAGGTCAAGAGGTTGAAACCATCCTGGACAACACAGTAAAACCCTGTCTCTACTAAAAACGCAAAAATTAGCTCAGCATGGTGGCACATGACTCTAGTCGCAGCTACTCAGGAGACTGAGGCAGGAGAATCGCTTGAACCAGGGAGGCACAGGTTGCAGTGAGGTGAGATCGTGCCACTGCACTCCAGCCTGGCAACACAGAGAGACTCTGTCTCAAAAAAGAAAAAAAGGGGGGTGGCTACAGTATCCGAAAAGTCATGGTACTTGTATAAAAACAGCCACATAGATTAATCGAACAGAATAGGGAACTCAGAAACAGAGCTGCACACCTAAAATTATCTGATGTTCGACAAAGTCTGTAACAAAGACTTGAATAGGGAAAGAACTCTCTATTCAATAAATGGTGCTGGGATAACTGGCTAGCCATATGCAGAAGATTGAAACTGGACCCCTATTTTTTTTTCCACATACAAATATTAACTCAACCTGGATTAAAGATTTAAATGTAAGACATCAAACTACAAGAACCCTGGAAGAAAACCTGGGAAACACCATTCTGGATTTCAGCTTTGGGAAAGAATTTATAATTAAGTCCTCAAAAGTAATTCTAACAAACACAAAAACAGATGAGTGGGACCTAATTAAAGAGATTCTGCACAGCAAAATAATCAATCAACAGTGTAAAAAGACAGCCTACACAATGGAAGAAACTATTTTCAAACTATGCATCCAACAAAGGTCTAATATCCACAATCCACAAAGAACTTAAGCAATTCAATAAGGAAAAGTATTTCCTAAGCTAATGCAACGTGCATAGCATTTTACTGTACCTAAGCCTTTGGTTTATTCTTTGTAAAATGCTGAAACTTTACAAGATTGACATCTAAACTTAGTTTCAGCTTCTCATACATAAGTTCAAATTTTTTTGTGTTATGATTAAAAATATTTATGTTTGATATGACAGTAAATTTGTTATTTTCTCATGAAACAATCTATAAGATCATGTTTTAGTGGTAAGTCTGAACATAAATTACTTGTAAAATGTTTTTCTTATGCAAACGTGGAAAAAGTAAATACATTCACAATTTATAGAGACTAGATTTAAGCCACAATTTCCTTCATAAACTACTTATCCTATGTTTTCTGAAGATGTAAATATTAAATTTGATGTGCATATGAAAACAATGAAAAATTATTTATTCTGAAAGGTAATTTCTTAATCCCAAAGCCTTTTCATTTACCTTCCTAAAAAAGTTCTAAACTGCCATTTATGTTAAATACCAGTAATTTAATTCCATGACAGGAACACAGACAAAACAGAACTGCAGTGACTATCACCTAAAACAGCTTCTAAACTCTAAATATTTTTATGTGTCATCCTCTAGAATAAAAGATCAAAAGGGGTTTTCACAATAGGCTCTCTGGAGGGTTGAGGTGATTTTTAAAGGGTTAAATAATGAATGATATATGGTAATTCCAAGAAAAGTATATTTTAATGGCTCAAGTTTCATAGAGATCAGCTACAATAAAAAAGGAATAATAAAATGAACTGAAGTAGACAGAAATGGAAGGTGGAATTTGGTTGAATGTGAGCTAGTGGTTTTACTGCCAGTATTCAAAAGTCCCTGTTTTGGGCATTCTCCCTTGAATGTTTATTTTCAGTTAACAGTTCAACATGAACATCAATTACTTAAACTAATATTGTTATTAAGTTAGTCTTAATAGTTCATAAGATTAAATGCATTTTCCCTTTTTTATTAGAGCATATTACATTGAAAAAAATTATAAATTTAATTTAAAATATAATCTGATGATCTGATGCCTTTACATCATTGGCTTTCTAATGCTGGCTTTTTTTTTTTAAGTAAAAGAGGGAAAAGCTGCTTTAAAGAAAAAAATTTAAGGAAAGATTTTGAAAATCTAGATATTCATCCTGATACAGGAGACAGAGTATTTCAGAGAAAACTTGAAAATGGGAATGCCAATAAGAAATTATCTTGAAAGATGCAGTAATCGGAATGACAAAATGATTGCAAATATTTAATAGAACATCAGAAAACTGTAATATGTAAATCTTCCAAAATATTTGGCATAATCAGTAGCATACAGATGCTACTTTTCAGAAATAATTCATATAAACTATATTGCAGTCCAGTTTTATCATTTCCCTTGACCAATATGGCACTAATTGCTCTGCTACAAACCTCAGCTGATTTTTTAAAAACCTGAAACAAGTTTCCTTTTTACAGAAAATGAAAGCTGCTGGCTAAACAGATAAACAATGAAAGAAATTCTTTGTGAACCAAGCAATCTATCCAGAAAAGACCTAGATAAAAACGTGTAAGAATTACATATTTTCAAAAATTTCCTAAGACTTAGACTATGGGGTATACTTTATAAATATAATGAGGTTGAATACTATTCTCTCAGCAGTCAACAATGATGTATTTGCCATCTCTCTACTATTGACATAAAATAGAAAGCCCAGAATGACTTGGATACAAATACTGTACTCAAATATTAGTATTTAGAAATAATTTTAGAAATGATTTTGTATGTGCTTATGTATGTGTACAGGCATATAATACAAAATAAAAATAGCCAGAGGAAGATGGCCCTATGAAATTTTGTATTAGTCTCAATCAATTCAGCTGACTTTTCCTACCACTTCACGCAACCAGACTAATGCGCTACAATGGAATCCATAGAAGACCAATACAATAATTACAGTATGTGTGTTACAGTAAGTATGGTAGCCCTACTTACTACCATAAATTCTGAAATTTATGGTAGCTAAATTTTACTAGTCTGTAAAGCTGTAATGAGCCACATAACTTTTCTCTTGGCAGGACGTTGGCGTGAAGTTTAAGTTACTTCATTATGTGAATTGTCACAGATTTCCAGAAAACCACTGGGAATTCATGCGTTTCCAACCAAAAACTGAAAAGCAAGAATATTTTCCCCATGATCTGAATAAGGAAAAGTACTTGCTATCTTGAAGACTTCTTCTGTATGGTAAATAATAAGATGGTACCCACAACCTAGAAACAACCAAGTGTTTGAGAGATCAAATAATATCATCAAGGTAATGACCACATTCTGAGGTTTCACAGTCCTTGGAAGCACATAATCTATATATTGTATGTTTTTTAAAGTTTCTTATTTCAGCTTGTAACAGACTTCATTAATATTACTTCTTTATTTCAGTTAATTATCTTTAAATATGTAATAAGGCAACAATCTATCAGTGTGTCTCAACTGTGCAAAAGAAACTAAAGGAAAGGGCACTTACTTCATGGACTGTTGTGTCTGAACAGGTTGATGCAGTAGTAGCAAAAGTAAAAGAGTATCAACTACATACATTGACTACTCTGCTAAAGGTAGTATTGACTTAGAATAACACACATTAACTACCTGTACTTCTTGGGGTATTGTGATTTGACTTACAAATAAGACAATGGCAAATGGCTTTTCTTATTAATATTTGCATCTATTAGAACATATGTCAGAATTTAGAGAGGGAGAATATGCACACAGCCTCCCACTTTAAACCCAGGAAGAATTTTCTGTGACAGGATGTAGAAAGTACAAGGAAGCATGAAAGGGTTAGGACAATGATATTTCATGTGCCTACATGGATAAATTTTAACCTACTTTCCTCTCTGCCTTAAATCTTGGTTATATTTCAAAATGTAAAACCATTGTGTTATTTTAGATTACTGACTGCAATGCTGGTTTTATTTACAGTGTTTCTATTGAGCATAAGCAAGGCAGCAGTTCTGATTATTTTATTTTGACAGAACAAATATGTGTGCTATGTAAATTTCTGGATTATGTCTTATATTAAAACAAAGCCATGAAAATAGATATTTCTGAAGAGACTTTTCAAACAGTGACTGTCAAAGGTTAACCACCCACTAAGAAGATTTAGATTAGGGCTATAAAAAGCTTGCTTAAGGAATTACTCACTGTTAGAAAGTGGAAAAGAAATTAAATCCATAAACACAAAAGAAACGGGTGAAATGATGGTGCATGTAAGGATTTATGACAAAAATATCAATGCTCTAAGAATCATAAAATAGAAATAAGGCAAATTGAATACATAATGGTTATTAAATCAAGAATATAAGTATTTTAAATGATTAAAATTTAAGTGAGTAAAATTAAGTTAAAAATTTAATTAGTAAACCCTGATATGCAAGATGGATTTAATTCATATATCCAAATATTTATGAGTACCTACCATGTATTTGGCACTATACTTGATAAGGTGATACAGAAGTAAACAAATATGCACGACAATTACATTTGGAACAGAAAAGAAACAAGAAAGTGATAAAGTATTTTGTTAAAAAGTAATACAGAAGACTTTGGGAAAATGGCAGCATGTAAAGCACCAGGGATCTGTCTCCTTACGCAGACAACAATTATGATGGCACAATCTGTCCGATGTAACTATTTTTGGAAATCTGGAGTTTGCTGATGGCTTACACCTTTAAGGGAAGACTTGGATGGTAAACTGTGATTAATTTTGATTACTGTCGGCTCTTAGCACAATAGTAGCTACCCATCTTCTACCCCTCAGCACCATGTCAAGAAGCTATGCACATGTTCCTGGTGCAGCTTGAACAAAGCTTTTGGAAGCCTGTGTAGTTAAAATGAATCTTACTTTCCAAATGTCATAATCTGTGCTCTCATCCCTGATTGTTTCTTCTATCAAAGAGGTGCAGACGTGGTTGCATTTCAGCTCTGGCTGAAATGACTTTTAGGGGACTTAAAGGACCTATAAATCCTCTGCCTTTTTTTTTTTCCCTCTTTTGAGCTTGAGCACAAGACATTGAAGACTAGAACATTCAAAAGCAACTGCATATTCAGAGGATATTAGAATGCATCATGCATGCCCAGGGAGAGGCACCAGCAGAGAAGACCTGAGAAGACCATAAGTTTATACCACAGCTTTCTCCTCAGAGAGACAGCTTACAATAATCAAAAAAGAAGGAAACAACAAAAAAGGGCAGCAAATCCTGAAAAGGTGGAGAATCTGTTCTTTAGTTATCATGTTATTAGATTCAAATGTCCAGTTTTCAACAAAAATTCACAAAGCACACAAAGAAACAGGAAAGTATGGCAGACTTAAAAGGCAGCCATAATAAATAAATAAATCAACAGAAACTGACCCTGAAAAGATCTTATTACAAATCTACTAGACAAACACGTTACAACTGATCTGTCTTAAATATGCTCAAAAAACTAAAAGAAGACATCAATAAAGTCAAGAAATGATGTGTGAGCCAAATGGAAACATCAATAAATAAATAGTAAATGTAAAACAAAACCAAAAAGAAAGCCTGGAGCTTAAAAATATAATAACAGAAATGAAAATTTTACTAGAGAGATTCAAAGCATGATTTTAGCAGGCAAAATAAATAATTAGTGAATTTGAGGATAAGACATTAGAAATTTTTTAGTATAAGGAAGTGACAGAAAAAAATTAAAAACTGAACAAAGCCTTAGAGACCTATAGAAACACCATCAGGCAGATCAACATACAGGAGAAGAAAGAGAGCATCATAGAAAATGTTTAAAAAAAAATGGCAAAAACTTCCTCAATTTTTAAAAAATGTCTTCAGATACTGCCAAGCTTCCCTTAGCAAAATCTTCCCTCAAAAAAAAAATATACACATTAAAGAAACTTCAATGAACTTCGAATGTGAAGAATTCAGAGACAAACATGGAGACATATTATAGTTCAAGTGTTGAAAACCAAATAAAGCCGGGCGCGGTGGCTCAAGCCTGTAATCCCAGCACTTTGGGAGGCTGAGGCGGGTGGATCACGAGGTTAAGAGATCGAGACCATCCTGGTCAACATGGTGAAACCCTGTCTCTATTAAAAATACAAAAAATTAGCTGGGCATGGTGGCGCGTGCCTGTAATCCCAGCTACTCAGGAGGCTGAGGCAGGAGAATTGCTTGAACCCAGGAGGCGGAGGTTGCAGTGAGCCGAGATCGCGCCATTGCACTCCAGCTTGGGTAACAAGAGAGAAACTCCGTCTCAAAAAAAAAAAAAAAAAAAGAAAACCAAATAAAATATAGAATTTTAAAATAAGTAAGATAGATGTGACTGGTCCTATACACAATAACCTCAGTTAAATTATCAGCAAATTTCTCACTAAAAATTTTGGACACTAGAAGCAATAGGCTAAATGCAAAATGCAAAAATAAATTAAAAAATAAATCTGAGGGAGAAATTAAAACATTCCTAGATAAACAAAAGTTGAGAGTGTTTTTTACAAATAGACATGTTATGCAGGAAATGCCAGAGAGTCCTACAGGTTGAAATGAAAAAAAAACACTAGATAGTAACTCAAAGACATACGAAGAAATAGAGATCTCAGTAAAGGTAAATACATGGGCAATTATAAAATCTAGTATTGTAATTATGGCGTGTAACTCCACTTTTTGTTTTCAACAACTTGTAGATGACAAATTACAAAAGTATGTATTTGCCTAAAAGCTAATAGCATTGTAACTTTCATTTATAAATCTACATTTAGTTTTCTACCTAAGAGACTAGTGTATTATCAAATTATTAGTTTAAGTTTTCAATCACACAATGTATAAAGGTGTTAATTTTTAACAACCAAAACTGAATGGAATGGGGACAAGCTTCCTAAGTGAGCAGAGAGTTTGTATTTCATTGACGTTATGCTGGTATAAATTCAAATTAGAATGCTATAATTTTTAAAGACAATTCCCATTATAACAAGAAAGAAAACAGATGAAGAATAAACACAATAAGCAATGAGTAAAAAATTTAAATGTTTTACTACAAAAAATCAACTAAACACCAAAGAAAATGTCAGAAGTGAGGAACACAAAAAGCTATATCATATAAAAAACAAATAGTAAAATAGCAGAAATCCCTCCTAATTGGAAATTACTTTAAATTTAAATGGACTCAACTCTCCAATCAAAATGAAAAGATTAGCAGAATGGATTAAACAAGCAAATAAACATGAGGCAACTACATATTGTCTACAAGAGACACAGTTTTATATTTAAAGATGAAAATAAGTTGAAGAGAGAGACTATAAAAAGATATTCCTTGAAAGCACTAATAAAAAGACAGCAGGAGTTGGATTTAATAATATCAAACAAATTTTAAGACACAAAGATCACAAGACATAATAAAGAATATTATGTTAGCCGGGTGCGGTGGCTCAAGCCTGTAATCCCAGCACTTTGGGAGGCTGAGGCGGGTGGATCATGAGGTCAAGAGATCGAGACCATCCTGGTCAACATGGTGAAACCCCGTCTCTACTAAAAATACAAAAAAACTAGCTGGGTGTGGTGGCGCATGCCTGTAATCCCAGCTACTAGGAGGCTGAGGCAGGAGAATTGCCTGAGCCCAGGAGGCGGAGGTTGCGGTGAGCCGAGATCACGCCATTGCACTCCAGCCTGGGTAACAAGAGCGAAAACTCCGTCTCAAAAAAAAAAAAAAAGAATATTATGTTAACAAAAGTTTAAATGAAAGAGCTACAAAAATTATAAACATGTATACATTCAATAGGAGGCCATTAAAATATATGAAGCAAAACTGACAAAATTGAAGGGCAAAATAGATAATTCTATGATAATTTTTGGAGACTTCAATACACCCCTACCAACAATGAACAGCGCAATCAGAGAGAAATAGGCAAATAAAAGATTTAAATAACACAATAAATGAATCAGATATAAAAGACTCCTTTAGAACATTCTGTCCAACAATAGCAGCAGATACATTCTTCTTAAGTACACATTGAACTACTTCAGGATATATCTTACATTAGGCAACAAACTACACCTCAAAACATTTTAAAAGTTAGATCACATAAAGTACAAGAGAACCTCAAAATGTTCATAAAATGGAATTAAAAGATACAAATTAAAAATATAAACTTCATATTTCAAATAAGGTCCATCAAGGTCAAGACACTTTTGAATTTAGATATTAGCCATTTTGTCCATCCCTAAAAAACTGAAGGTCCTGCGAATATAACTATGTCAATGGTTAAATAGACTTTTTTTTTTACATTATTAAAAGAAAAAAGATTAGTGGCCTTTACAGAATTTTTGAGAGTAAGAAACAAAAAGTGTCAGAAGGAGGAAATCAGGACTGTAGAGTGACTACCCCATGAATTCCCATTGAAACTCTCACAAAATTGCTCTTGCTTGTTGAGAGGAATGAGCAGGAACATTGTCAGAGTGAAGACAGACTCTTAAGTGAAAATTTCCTGGCTGTTTTTCTGCTAAAAATTTTGGTTAACTTTCTCAAAACACTCTCTTAATAAGCAGATGTTACAGACATTCTTTGGCCTTCCAGAAAGTCAACAAGCAAAATTCTTTGTGCATTCCAAAAAACTCTTGCCATGATCTTTGCTCTTGACCAGTCTACTTTTTTTTTTTTTTTTTTTTTTTTTTTTTTGAGATGGGAGTTTCGCTCGTTACCCAGGCTGGAGTGCAATGGTGCGATCTCGGTTCACCGCAACCTCCCTCTCCTGGGTTCAGACAATTCTCCTGCCTCAGCCTCCTGAGTAGCTGGGATTATAGGCACATGCCTCCATGCCCAGCTAATTTTT
This sequence comes from Saimiri boliviensis, assembly GCF_048565385.1. NCBI lineage: Eukaryota > Metazoa > Chordata > Mammalia > Primates > Cebidae > Saimiri > Saimiri boliviensis. Next base: position 60,926,070 of record NC_133458.1, read on the forward strand.
TGTACTTTTAGTAGAGACGGGGTTTCACCATGTTGACCAGGATGGTCTCGATCTCTTGACCTCATGATCCACCCACCTTGGCCTCCCAAAGTTACTTTTACTTTGGACATTTACTCTTGGTAGCCATTTTGATTGTGCTTTGTCCCCCCCCTTTTTTTTTTTTGGAGATGGAGTTTTGCTCTGTTGCTTAGGCTGGAATGCAGTGACATGGTCTTGGCTCACTAAAACCTCTGCAGCCCAGGTTCAAGCAATCCTCCTGCCTCAGACTCCTGAGTAGCTGGGATTAAAGGTATCTGCTACAACACCTGGCTAATTTTTGTATTTTGGTAGAGACAGGGTTTCACCATGTTGGCCAGTCTGGTCTCGAACTCCTGACCTCAAGTGATCTACCCACCTTGGCCTCCCAAAGTGCTAGAATTTACAGGCGTGAGCCACCACACCTGGCCTGATTGTGCTTTGTCTTCAGAATCATACTGGTAAAGATATATTTTATCTCCTGTTAAAATTATTTGAAGAAATAGTACAGAATCTTAATCCCACTTACTGAAAATTTTTTTTAAAAGCTCTTCTTTACTCTGCAGCTTATCTAGGTGCAAACACTGTGACACTCATTGAGTGAAAAGTTTGCTCAAATTTAATTTTTCAGTCAAAACCAAGTGAGAAGTCTTTGGTGTTCATCATTATTACTGCTGTTAATCATTGGTCTTCTTCAATTAGGGCACATACAAAATTATTTTTTTCCTCACACATTGAATTAGATGAGCCACTGCTGTAGGGTTCATCTTCAACATAGTCTTGTGCATGCTCAAAATGATTTACTTATTTGTAAACTGCACATTTATTTGGGGCACTGTTCATAAACTTTTCATAAAGCATTTTCTTCCACTCAAGCTTATCCACAAATTAGATTGTGTTCTTGCTTAAATTTCAGCAGAATTCATGTTACTCTGATAGAGGCTTTTTTGAAACTGATGTCTTCTTCTGAGTGCCTCAAACTAGGTCCCGTTCTGACATGTTATAACAAATTAGTATAATTTTTTCTGATGCAAATAAATTTTGAAATACGCATGTAATTTTTAAATAATAAGCATTTTCCAAGAACATTTTGAAGTCCCATATATCTTCTCTGACCACAATGGGATATTAGAGATCAATAATGAAAGGAAAACGTGAAAATGCACAAACTTATGGAAATTAAATTACACACTCTTAAACAATCAAGGGATAAGGAAGAAATCACAAAGGAAACTGGAAAATACCTAGAGATTAATAAAACCAAAACCACTATACACTGACACTCATGGTGCAGAGTGATAACAGTGATAAAGAGAAAATTTATAGATATAAATTCTTACCATAAAAATCAAGAAAGAACTTAAAGCAACACCTAACTTCATAACTTGTAGAACTAGGAAAAAACAGCAAAAGGAAGGAAATAACAATTCAAGTAGATAAAAACAAAGTAGAGGGGAAAAAAATGAAGAAAAGCAACAAAACCAAAAATTTGTTTTTTCAAAATCTAATATCCAGAATCTAAAAAGAACTAAAACAGATATACAAGAAAAAAAAAAAACCCATTCAAAAGTGGGCAAAGGATATGAACACTTTTCAAAAGAAGACATATATGAGGCCAACAGACATATGAAAAAATGCTCATCATCACTGGTCATTAAATAAATGCAAATCAAAACCACACTGAGATACCATCTCACACCAGTTAGAATGGCAATCAAAAAATCTGGAGACAACAAATGTTGGAGAGGATGTGGAGAAATAGGAACACTCTTACATGGTGGGTGGAAGTGTAAATTAGTTCAACCATTGTGGAAGACAATGTGGCAATTTATCAAGGATCTAGAAATAGAAATTCTATTTGACCCAGCAACCCCATTACTGGGTATATACCCAAAGAACTATAAATCATTCTACTATAAAGACACATGCACACGTATGTTCATTGCAGCCCTGTGTACAATAGCGAAGACCGGGAACCAACCCCAATGCCCATCAATGATAGACTAGACGAAGAATATGTGGTACAAATACACCATGGTATACTATGCAGCCATAAAAAATGAAAAGTTCATGTCCTTTGTAGGGACTTGGATGAATCTGGAAAACATCATTCTCAACAAACTGACACGAGAACAGAAAGCCAAACACTGAATGTTCTCACTCACAGGTGGGTATTGAACAATGAGAACATGTAGACTGAGGGAGAGGAGCATCACACACTGGGGGCTTTTAGGGGGGGAGTGTAGGGGAAAGACAGCAGGGGGTGCAGAGGGATAACATGGGGAGAAATGCCAGATATACTACACACCTAAGGTAAAATAAATAAATTAAAAATAAAAATAAAATATCAACAAAATAGACACTTTTAACTATATGTACTATGAAAAAATGAGAGAAGACTCAAATTTGTAAAATCAGAAAGGAGAGTGGGTACATTATTAGCGATTCTACAGACATAAAATTGACTAGAAGAGGTCACTATGAGCAACTGTATGCTGATAAATTGAGTAACTTAATGAAATGGACATACTCCTAGAAACAAAAATCTACCAATCTTGAAATTGGAATACAACAATAACTAAAATAGAGATTAAATCAGTATTCAAACATCTCTTGATAAAGAAAAGCATCAGCTCTGATATCTTCACCAGTGAATTCTACCAAATATTATAAGAACTAAAACCCTTCTCAAATTTTCCAAAAAACTAAATAGAAGGGAACACTCCCTAACATTCTATGAGGCCAGTATTATCTTGCTACCAAAGCCAGCCAGAGACACTATAAGAAAACTAATGTCCCTGATGTCTGGATGCAAACATTCTCAACAAAATACTAGCAAACTGAATTCAGCAACATATTAAAAGGATTATACACCAAAACTCAGTGGAATTTTTTCTTGGAATGCACAAATGGTTCAACGTAAGAAAAATTAATCGTGTAACACAGCCACACAAAAGATAAACTACCATCTTAAGATGAATAAAAAGCATTTGACAAAATCTAACATTCTTTCATGATAAAAACATTCAACAAGCTAGGAACAGAAGGAAATTACCTCAACATAGAGGTCATATACGAAAACACAGTGGTGAAAGACTAAAAGCTTTTCTCCCAATATCAGGAATAAGGCTTTATAAAATACCTGTTTGCACTACTCATGGTAGTTGTGGCCCATTTGGAGCAGCTGCTGCAAGGAGCCAGTTGCAGTGCGGGAGGCACAGCCCGGGTTATGGGCTCGGTGGTGCTGGCCGGAGTCAGGAACAGCATGGAAGCCCCAGCAGGTTCCAATTTGGTAGGGCAGCAGTCTCGCACTCCTGGTGCAGCCACACCTGCGGACCCAGGCATCCTGGCACTCTCAGGTCCCGGGAAAACCCCTCCCCCTGCTGGCTGGGAAGTGCTTGCTCCCACTGCCTGGCGTCTCTCGGCTCCCCGTGCCTGTTCCAATTTCAGAGCAAAGTTGAAGCCGAGCTCGGCAACGGTCACGACCTGCCCAAGTGTGCACGCAAGCGGGAAAATGCTGGCCTGCCAGCCTCCTGCCGCCTCGGCGCCCTGTGGCCTTTGAGTGCTGACGAGTGCGGGAGGGGTGCCAATGGGAGGCTGAGGGTGGCTTGGCGTGGGCCTGCAGGCACCCCTCGGCACAAACAGCCCCGGCACTGTGGAAAACAGGACTGCTGGTAACAGGAAGCAGAAAGTCCCTCGGGCGGCGAGACCGGTCCCGTGGAAGCCCTACCGTCAAACCAGGAGGGCTGGCCTGAAGCCGAGGGCCCAGACCGTCAGTTCCTGCTGGCGTCGTCCCGCACAGAGCGAGAACTTGCGCTTTTTCCTGGCTCCCGTGGCCGCCCGTGGGCCAATCAGCACGCACTTCCTCTTTCCTGAGCCCATAAAAGCGCCGAAACTCAGCCAGACTCAGACAGACCTGGGAACTACCAGCCTCAGGTAGGAGCTCTCCGATCTCTGTTTCCCAGGCTCGTTGAGACAACCTGCCTGCGGAAAGGAACTACTCACTTCGGGTCTCCTAAGAGCTGTTCTGTGGCTCAGTGAATCTTCTCTCCACCTTGCTCACCCTCCAATTGTCCGCATACCTCATTCTCCCTGGACACCGGATTGAAGGAGCTGTAACCCAAACAGGGCAGAAACGTCTCCTCCAACGCCAGCTCGCCATGTTGCGGCGATGAGGGCAGAAGTGCTGTAGCCCTTCAGGGAGTCCAGACCTAGGGATACCCTTTTGGGGGCTCTGCAGTACCTCCTGTCATCTCCAAGTTTACAGGTGCCACCACATTCTGTAGTCCAGACACAAGTGCCCACAGCAGAATCTGCATGTGGTGCATCGGGTCCAGCCACAGCCTCACACGGAACTGGCACCTGTTGCTGCCCACACTGCTGCTGCAGCTGTTGTGCCTGGCTGTGGTGTACTGGGCCCCACACTCGTTTGCCCCCACACCCCTCGCTGCTCCCTGCCTGGCTCGCCCTTGGCAGGTGTGGGATCCGGCCAGTAGTGTGAGCCCAACGCAGCCTGCCAGGTCGAGTGGGAGGAACGAGCCCAGCAGGTATGAGCAAAACTCAGACGAAGGTGCCACGGGCCACAGAGGTTTCTGATTGGCGAAGTGACATCCCAATTATCCCGTGAAATTCTTTCTATTTCACATAGTATTAGAAGTTGTAGTAAGATCAATTGGGCTAGAAGAAAGAAATACAATCCAAGTTGAAAAGGAAGCAGTTAAAATCATCTGTTTGCAGCTGATATATGTGGAAAACGCTAAAATTTCACATAAATTATTAGAACTAATAATGAATTCATTAATGTAGCAGGATACAAAGACAACACATTAAAATTAGTTGTATTGCTATATAAAGTAACAGTGACTAATCTGAAAAGGAGATGAAGAAAGCAATTTCATGTACAATAGCATCAAAAACAGAAACAAAATTAAAATCTTAGGAATTTAACAAAGAGGTGAAAGAATTATAAAAGAAAAACTACAAAACATTTCTAAAATGAATATGAAAATGTAAATAAATGGAAAAATATTCCATCTTCATGATTTGAACACTTAATAGTGTTAATGTGTCAGTATTACACAAAGTGATCTACAAATTCCATGCAATTTCTTTTAAAATTCCACTTTTATAGAAAAGAAAACAAAATCTAAGGCCGGGCGCGGTGGCTCAAGCCTGTAATCCCAGCACTTTGGGAGGCCGAGGCGGGTGGATCACGAGGTCAAGAGATCGAGACCATCCAGGTCAACATGGTGAAACCCCGTCTCTACTAAAATACAAAAAAGTAGCTGGGCATGGTGGCGCCTGCCTGTAATCCCAGCTACTCAGGAGGCTGAGGCAGGAGAATTGCCTGAACCCAGGAGGCGGAGGTTGCGGTGAGCCGAGATCGCGCCATTGCACTCCAGCCTGGGTAACAAGAGCGAAACTCCGTCTCAAAAAAAAAAAAAATAGAAAAAAAAAAAGAAAAGAAAAGAAAAGAAAATCTAAAATGTGCATGAAACCACAAAAAAGCTCCAACAGCCAAAACAATCTCAAAGAAGAATAGCACATCTGGGGCATCACATCTCCTGATTACAAAATGTGGTACAAAACTACAATAACCAAAACAATTCCGTTCTCGTGTAAATATATATAAACAAATAGGATAAAATAAAGACTCAGGAAATATACTTTCCCATAGAGTAAATTTGATGTTATATGTATTTTTCCACAATACAAAAGTGGGGGGAAAAGCAATTCACAGCCATGGGTCAAAGATGATTGTAGCAGGTTGTATTTTTCAAACATAGGTACAGCAATATCTCCCATCTGGCATTCTCTTCTTAAAATGTAACTACTTTGCAACTTTTTCCATTATCAAAGAGTGAAGCCTATTTTCTCACTCTCTGACTCATAGCAGATTGTGACTATCTATAGCTGAGGTAACATTCCGAGGCTAGGTTATTACGAGTGACATATCTTGATATGGCCTCTACATACTAGTCTTGAGACACTTGCCTTTGGAGTCTTGAACCATCATATAAGCAGACTGAATATCTTGATGCAAAGCTATGAGGAATTCAAAACAAACTCATGTGGAGGGACCACACTGTATGAGGCTCTAAAATTAGAATTAAAGATATGCTTGGGCATCTCCAGCTACTGTAACACTCCAGTAGTAACTACTACTGGACTAGCTACCACATGAAACAGCAGCAACTACATGATAGCTCTGATCCAGAACTACCCAGACAAGCACTTTCCAAATTTCTAACCCAGAAAGTTAAGATATGGATATATCAAGATATGTGAATTATAGCTAAAGCAGGGCTTTGAATGAAATATATACATAAAGAAAGAAAGAAAAAGTTTGAGTCATCTAAGCAGTCATCTTTAGGAAGCTATAAAAAAGAGAACATTACTTACAACCTAAGTAAAAACCAATAAAAGGAAAACAGACAAACCATAGAGAAAAATCAACAAATTGTTAAATCTCTTAGTAGTCTAACGAAGAAAAAGAAAAACAAAGAGAAAACACAAATTGCAAACACAGGACTGAAAGGGGCACCACTACAGATCATACAAATATAAAAAGATTAATAAGAGGATATAGCGAACATTGTTATTCAATTAAACTAATTGAATTTGTTATTTAAAAAATCATTCCCACACAGAAAACGTCAGATCTAGATGGATATACCAGCAAATTGTCTCAAAAAATGAGGGAGGAAATATCTACCTAAGCCAAACTTTTTCATTAAATAGCAACTCCCCATTTCCCCCTCCCCACATCCTCTGGCAATCGTCATTCCACTGTCTACTTCTATTAGTTCGACTATTTTAGATATCTCATGTTCAGTGGAACCATGAAGTATTTGTTGTTTTGTGGCAAAATTATTTCACTAAGCATATGTCCTCAAAATCCATCCATGTTGTTGAAATGGCAGGATTTCCTTCTTTTTAAAAAGCCAAATAATATTTCATTTTATCTATTACAACATTTTTTATCCATTCATCCATTCATGTACATTTGAGTTGTTTTCACATCTTGTCTATTGTGAATAGTGTTGCAATGAACATGGAAGTGTGAGTATCTCTTCCAGATTCTGACTTGAATTATTTTGGATAAATATCCAAAAGTTGGACTGCAGGGTCATAAGGTAGTTTTATATTTAACTTTTTGAGAAAACTCCATACTTACATAGCAGCACCTCATACATTCCCACCAACTCTGTACAAGGGTACAATTTCCCTACATTCTCTCCACCACTTCATCTCTCTCTGTCTTTTGATAACAGACATCAGCAGGAGGATAGGTCCCAGATGGTCTTGGATGACCAAGCTCTTCCACTCTTGCGTACGATTCTTGGGCAGAATATACCAAGAATGCAATATTCTGAGATAAGGAGGGGCTTTCTGAAAGAACCTGGGCTGTGTCCTTATTCCTCCCAGAACAGGACACTGCATCTCTTGACCTCAGTGACCTGAATGTGTTCAGGGTATAGAACTCAGAGCTTAGTACTTTGAGGAGCACTCATCTGTGATGCAATGTGTGGCACATGTAGACAAGATTCCATCCATTCTGGAAAGCTTTCCTAAACTGTGGGGCTTGCCGTTGATTATGGAATTCATTTAATCTTGCTGCCTATTTGTAAGTAATAAATTCGCTTTGTCTGAATTGTGGGAGGGTTCTGTCTCATTGTACTAGAGCTAAAGTTTTGCAACATTCTAACAGGTGTAAAATATGTCATTGTGATTTTGATCTGCATTTCCCCAATGATTAGTGATTATTGAACATCTTTTCATAAACTATTTATACTATTTGTCATCTCTATAGGAATGTCTATTCAATTCCTCTTGTCATTTTTAAAAATTAAATTGTGTTCTGCTACTGAGGTTAGAGTTTCTTCTATGTTTTGGATACTAATCCCTTCCCAAATATATAGTCTGCAGGTATTTTCTCCTTTTCTGTATAGTTGCCTTTCACTCTGTTAATTGTTTGCCTTGCTCTGTGGAAGTTTTTAATTTGATATAATTCCAAATCTGTGTTTATTTTTGTTGCTTGTGCTTTTAGTGTCATAGCCAAGAAATGACTGCCCATACCCGTGTCATAAAGCTTTCTCTTATGTTTTCTTCTAGGGGTTTTGCAATTTCATTTCTTAGATTTAAGTCTTTAGTCCTTTTGAATTGCACTTTGTGTGTGATATTAGATAAATGTCCTATTTCATTCTTTTACGTATGGATATCCAGTTTTCCCAGCACTATTTTTTAAGAAAAAAAATATGTGTACACATTACATTTCTTCTAACCCTATGTAGATAACTTTTTCCTCTAGGGGTCACATTTAAAGTCATTTCCATGGGTAGTCAAGAGAAAAGACCCTATTGTCAATTTTGAATCACTCTGTAACAAGTTTTGCCCAGCTATCACAACTCTTAAATTGATTACAGATGTTTATAGCCCTAAAATATTGTTGAAAAGCAAAACTAAATGGTTAACCTGAGATTTGGATTACTCTTACCTGTGATAGTAATGACTTTTATAGAGTATGACGATAGATAGAGATTTGCCTCATAGATGCATGAATATTTGGTGGAGAAGGAACTAAGCTCTCTTGTTTATAAAGCCTCTACAATCTTTGAAATCCAGCACTACTTTACAAATTGTCGTGGTTTGAAATGTTACAGGAAATTTATCACAGAAAATATGCCTTGGCAGAACTTCTGTTGGAAAATCATCAATGACCCAGTTTTATGTTTAGTTCATGTTTCATTGGACACTTCATTGCAAACAGGAACATAGTTTCAATTTTAAAGGTGTGTTATCCCTCTAAATTCTTCTCTTCTAAGTTAGTTTGATGAAGTTAAAATCCAGTTTTGTTCTAACTCTGTAGTCTATATAATCTTTTTTTAGTATCATTATATTTTCCACATATAAAGGAACAATTACATGTGTTAAATTTACAATCTCTATTCTCCTACTGTTTATAAGTGAATTTAATGTCCTACATTTAATTGGCCATTTTTCAAATATATTTAAAAAATTATATTTCTATCCTTACTTGCTACTTATTTATCTTTAACATTTGTTTTTTTACATACCTGAGAAGACCCTGAATAAAAACCTTCAAATAAGGACCACACATTTGTCCCTTCATTTTTTAAGGCTTCAAAGTTTAGTATTTGGCAACACAGAATTATCACATAATAAATAGAGTCAAAGTTACTATTATAAGAATATATATTTTTTAAAAATAGCCAATACAAAAGTAATTGAATTTAAATTTGAACCTACTTAGATGTTATTTTGGATAAGTGATGTGCCATAAGGCTTGCTTTATGAACAACAGCAAGGCCATGAGCACATTAGTGGAGAATGAATCCTATTGTTTAAGAGTTGACATTGCCAGCAAAACAGGTAAGTAACTAGCACTTTGTGAGTATGATATGGACACTTGAGAGCACTTTTGTTATTTATGTGGTGGCATGATTGATAATACAAATATGGTGTATGCTTCTTTTCCACACCTACGGGTTCCTTTATCAGATCTCAGCATAAAATTTCAATACTGTTATATTACTATTTATAAAGAATTATTTTAAAAACTCTTTAAAAGCCAGAATATGTAGTTGGACGCTCACAGGACAACTATGTATTTTGCCACAGGCACACCTCCATAGGGTACTACTGATGAAAGACTGCAGACAGCAGCAACAATTCACCTAGCTGTTTTCCTTCTAGCAAGCCTATGATGGATGCAAAGATCTGTCATTGACCAGAGGTGTCATTTTTCTTTTTGTTTTGCAACTTGTCTGAACTTGATGCACTGGGTCAGTTGTCACTCTGACCATTTGTGCAAGCAAACAAGGGCCTTTTTTTTTTTTTTTTTTTTTTTTGGAAGTAAATCTTTGTAAACTGTCAAGATCTTTCCCCTTCTTGTTAAAATTGGAAGTTTGCATGGTAACATCTTACAGATTCGTAGCAGGTAATTTTTACTAGTAATAGCTTTAGAATTTTCTAGGTTAACCGAATCCATAAGCTTCCAGTGTTTTATCTCAACTTTATCAAACATAAAGGAATCTGGAGAGAAAAAAAATAGTTGTATTCTTATACACATTGAATACCTGCTGCTAAGCAAACTAAACAGTGAGAAACATGGAAAGACAGATCCTCTGAATCTGGTTTCAAGGAATATTACAGTTCATGAGATTTTGTTTCAGCTGAGTGTTAGTGAGAATGCACCCTAATTCACATAGTGAAATGTTACTTTCTTCTGCATAATGTCAAGAAATGGCATATAATGGAGTCACCAAAAAGACACACTCTCTGTCTCTACCTAAAGTCTACATTGTCTGTATTCAATATTCTTCTATCATTTACATTGTCTCAGTAACAAGTACTCTGTAACTTATCAAGAATAGCTCTCTGCATTTCTTCACAAAAAACTTGTGGAAAATTGTTTTTGCTAATATGCCAAGGACAGCTGTTGTTGAAAGATCACTTCAATAAATGAAACCTGACTTGATTCAATGATTTAATTCTAGCTATACTTTTTTTTTTCTAAAAAAGGAGGAAAATACTACCTAACCTTGTTGATATTACAGTGATATATTATTGCAAGTTAAATAAAACTACTTCATTAAAAAATGAAGTAGACAGGCTAAAGCATTTATTCTGAACAGAGCAATAAAATTGTATCCACAATACATGTGCTACAATTATTTAAAGTACATTGGGATTTAATTTTTTAAAATATTTGCCTCAGTCCTGTAGCTTGCATATATTCAAAGTGTTAAGACATCTGTACTCTTTAAAAAGTAAAAAAATATATATATAAAAGAACTGTGGAATCTTGCTACAATTTGGAAAATATTTTCTCTCTTCTGCCATTTTTGGTAAAACATACATCAGACACAGATAAGTCCTTAAGAGTGACTAACATTAAGGTGACAGCTTAATTACCTTTTCCATGCACTTTCTTTCCACCTGTGTACAGAGGAGCTGAGTAACCAGTTGTCTGACCCTGGGAAGTCTGGGGATTCATAGTACCAATCATTATAGTAATTTGAATGTTACTAAAACAGTAACTTTAAATTTAATTATAAATTCATGATGACAATAGCATGAATATGTTAAATGATAGCACCATTATAGTGAAAATAATAGAAAACATTTATCAGTGAGATATTGTTCATTCATGTATGCAAATAATGTCTTGGACTTTATACAAAATACTGATAGAAAAACACCCAAAATGAAAAGAATAAAATAACCAAAAATCCTTGTTCATGTTGTTTAATAGAAACTATTTGACTCTGATTTTTCCTGCCATCTGGTGGCAAGATCAAAACTTAGGCAATATATATTTAATCATAGAAACAATGCTCTACAATTTTAAGTCTTTTTATAACTGTCAAAGTACACTCAAATTAATTTTATATGCCCAGTAATAGATTGAATAAGTCTAGCAATTTCATGTACAACCTAAATAAAGTTGTTTTAATTACATTAACAAGTAGCACCTCAAGGTTTAACATAACCTTTAAAACTATAAAATAAATACTAAAATACAATAAAAACAAAACAAATAAATCTGAATGTGTAGCTAGATGACATTTGTAGGTCAATAGTTCTCATTTTTGACATTGAATATTTATTACAAATGAAGTAGATAGTATTGTAATGTATTAACTCTATTAGAAAATTAAATTTGATTAAAATATGAAAGATAATTTTTCAACAAGAATATGACAAATATGAATACTCATTCATAATTTTTTATGAAGTTGAGTGGTAGAGAAGAAAAGCTCTTTCTAACAATACTTAAAAATAACACAAGTAGTTTAAGATTAAAATAAATATAGCTTTACATGAACATTGCTGAAGTTAAATACTTTCAATGCATTCTTTTGCAATAAGACTTCAATGTTTATTTTACAGTGCTTTTAAAAACTATTTTGTTTAATATTTTTCATCCCATTGAACAATAATATTTAAAAGGCTGTATGTTTAATTAAGATTTCTAAATGTTCAATATATATTTGATTAATAAAAATATTTTATAACCTCTTTACAATAGCTTAGAAGCTATGAGATAATATCACATATTACATGTTAATTTCAGGAAGGCAAACTGAGTTAGTGATATCAGTATTTAGCAAACTCAGTTCTTCATTTGAAGACTTTCTTTTTCTAGTGATAATGTCTATAATTTCAGTGTGAATAATTCTTACAGTTTGGTCTGAAGCTTCTTAGAAATACATTTGTGTACAATTAAGAATAGTCTTAAGTTTAGAATTAAGTGATAATAATTTTTTAAAATTCATAACCATAAACAACTTCAAAAAGTTATTTGTCCAAATTTTAAGAAGGAAACATCTGTTTTGTTATATACAGGAGAGGGAAAAGTTAAAACAAAGATTTAACCAGTGTGGTATCCAAAAAATACTCCAACTTTCATGTTAATGAATATCTTTTCTTACCTAGTTGGCAATAGGCAATAACTGAAATAGCTTCTGAGACAGCTGAATAGCTGATTCATGCAGGTCATATGGATATATATTCTGTCTACACAGCATAAACTGAAATGGAAATTTGGCAGCTACCCAATTTATGTGATCCTTGGCAATTCAGGCCTTAAAGTAGATTTAACACTTGCGAATGAGATGCCTAAAAGTTAGGATGTTTGAGACAATATTCCAAAATTATTTCATATACTGCACCACTTAAGATCTCCTATGGGGAAAAAAAATTACAAAGCAGAAAAGATCCTCCTTTTTTGTAATTATCTGTGCTTAGAAAGACATGCTTATAAAAATAAATTAGACACTCCAATACACAGAATGTTTTGAATCAAGTTGATTTTGGGAATAAGAGACAGATAAGTCTTAATATGGTAAAATCTATTATTCCCTGTTGAAGGCCCAAGGACGAATCTAATTTATAGTACCCTCAGAATTCTAAATCAATACAGGAGTCATTCATCGATTTTTTTCAGCATTTACATATCAGACACTGATTAAGTATGTAATTTAAAAAGCACCATCTCTTAACCATTTAACTTTGAATGGTCCAGATATTAAATAATAATCATTCTATCTTGTAAAACTAGAAGTCTGACATTAATCAAATCGATTTACATTTTCCAAATATTTATTAATAATCATTTATATATTGATTTAGGTAGCTGCATAATTATGCATACAGTAAAGCCTTTAGAAAATAACCTAATTGGTAAATTGTTCAGCTGAAAATCAAAGGTCTGATTTTTAAAAATAAAACAAAGAACTATGGTGTATTTGGCTTTATTTACATTTAATATCTATCATGCTATTTCAATGCTTTGTAGGGGTACATAAACACAAAGCAAATAGATATACATTTGTAGTTTATGTTAAAAGACTCGTTTAACCTTTGAGCAATTTTGTAAGTTAAATATTCTTATATCTTCTTATGTGATGATAAAAAAAAATAGCTAAGGCTAATGGACCCTAAGTTACTTGCTAATGTCAGCTAATAAATGGTAAATACAGGACTTCAATTCAGATCTTCAGATGCCAAGCACACCGATTTGTGTACCTTATATAAATATACTTGCATTTTAGTATCAAAGATTAGTAGACCCTAGTTTCAAAATTACCAATGACATAATTGGAACCATTGAAAAATAATCTGATAAGGTTGTTGCCAGTGTGGAATGAAGTGAGAAAATGGGTGGATGAAAAGGAAAAATGACAATTTTCTAGTGTCTCCTGAGTCAGTTATTCCTCAAATTCAAAATATGCTCTTGTTCATATATACCAGTACATTCTATATTTTATCAGTATCCAAGACAGATTTACAAATTTCAGTTTTGTAGTTCCTCTGCTCTCTCATGAATAAACAAGATCTGTATCAGAACAACTTCCTTGGAAGTTGCTAATTCTAGGTAAGGGGCTGCAGTAAGTGGTGAAAGATTTGATATTTAGAAGAGGATGAATTGCCTTTTACATTTTTGTTTATTTTAGTAACTGTGAAAATTCAAAAGTAGTGCTTATGTTATAAAATGTAAAGTAATTTAAATTCAAAGAACTTTTATTGAAGTTTTTGCCCAATAAATCCTTTGAAAATAGAGCTAGAAAATATTTTGTTTAGATGAGGCATTTCTGCCAGATTAAAAAACATCTGAAATGTTCCTATTTAATCAACTGTTACATTTGTTGAATGTAAGTTGATGTAATTAACCTCTGATTATCCATTTGAAGTGTTCTGACTTGAGAATACAAATGTATCTAATTATAAATAATGGAAAATAATTTCTAACTATTCTTCATTTCTTCTCAAATATGTCGGTCAACGAATCATTAGAGAAAGACATAATTATTAGACAAAACAATTCACTTTCATTATATAGCTATGGGAAACGAGTATATACATCATACGTTAGCTAATGTATGGGAAGTTAACAAACAGAGAAAGAAATAAATTTATTAGCTGATGTAAATGAAATGAAGAAAGTCACCTTGGTAAGTAACCAGGGTCTAAGCAGACTTGACTTTTAGTCTTAGTGCTTCCACAAACCCATTATGCAGTTGTAGGTAAGACTCTATATTTAAAACCTGTTTCTTCAGTTGTGTTGATGTTACATTAAACTCTGTGTTTGGGGATAACATAATTCAAATTTTATGAATAATTAATCACAGAAGCATTATACATACAGGAAGATTCTGAGTTTCTGGTATGACATGCCTCATGTTTATAGGCAGCTTCATGTTTATGTTAAGGGAATGAGTTTCCTTCTGTAGCCTTTTGGTGAAGAGAATATATCTTAGCTGTTCATTGAAAATGTGCACAAGCTTTTATTTGTATCTCTCTATAAATAAAAGAAATTCATGTTTAAAAAAAATCTTCATTTAATCTTATTCAATGTATTCTTGCCATATTAATTCAGAGAAAAAAAGTCAATTTCAACTATTGTGACTATTTAAATTATTTAAACAGGAGGTCTATTCTATTTGTGAATTTTTATTTTATTTTCTAATGTACTTTAGTGGAATTATTTGTTTTTCAACTTACAGACTTTGCACAACCGAAGCTTAGGTTTCTGACTTTTTGCCTTCCCTTTCTTTGAAGAAAGATCCTCTAGGATATCAGGTTTGTTGCTAAAATCCTCCTACCTCTCTGCCTTGTCATCACCAGAAATCATCTTTGCTTATGGATGTATCATAGTTGATCATATATTGGTGGTAAATGTGATATTTTGATACATGTATGCAATGTTAAAGGATTAAATCAGGGTATTTGGGATATCTATCACCTCCGATTTTTCTCATGCTTTGAAATATATAATTAATTATTGTTAACTATAGCTTCCCAACTTTATTGTCGAATACTATAACTAATTCCTTCCATTTAACCATATTTTCATACTCATTAACCAACTCCTTTTCATTCTCCTCTCCCACTACCCTTCTTAGCCTCTAAAAATTATTTTTAACTCACTATTTCCCAGCTCTTACTAAAATTAATTTGTGACTGTAGCACTAACACCATCACCCTCCCAGCACCTGCCTTTTTATTTTATATATGTATAATTTTGTTTCTACTTGTAACAATCCTCTAAGGACCCATTACTTTTCCAACATGTGACTTACTGTCTAGTTTCAGAAAGTTGATGTGGTGGGATAAAAGGGCCAGGTAAGATGATAAATGAGTTACAGTTAAAAAGACATACTCATATTTCTAAATACTTGTTCAAGGTTTGAAAAAGAGAGAATGTAGCTACTGAAATATTAAGAGTAAGAAGAGTTCACACTAGATCTGTTGACACAAAAGAAATCCTCCACAGAATGCTGATCATTGTTTCATTTGTTTCATTTTCTATAATATAACAAAAGTAGTAATGATGAGGTGCAACTGTTTACGATTCTATCTAAAGAACTCAAGATCTTTTCCAAACAATAACTGGTACTCTTTGTAGCAGGTAGACAGTAAATATTATTAACATTAGTAGAGATGAAAGAAACTAGATATTTAAATCAATAGTGTGAAGAAAATCAACAGAGGGTCTGAATCACAAATTTTCTGAAGAGTTCATTGACAGCCTAAAAAGCAATTTTTGCATTTTGTAATTTCCTCAGATAACTTTGCACAGTTCCCAGTCCACTGGTTGGCCATAACCCAGAAACCAGCAATTTGAATTATAATATACTTTACTGTTTGATCAGTGTTTTATAATTTAACCAAAACTTTATTACATACTATGTAGTTTAAGACATACAAAGCTCTATGGACAAACATGTATTATATTTCCCTATTCCAGAACAAGGAAGCTGAGGCTCCAATAGGAAGTGGAAGGACCCAGGGCTTTAGCTTCCTGGACTCAGGTGTTATTTTTTGACTCTCTGCAACTGGCACCTAAGTACTCCAAAGTGCAAAATTGAGTCACATAGCTTCACTAAAATGTCTGCACTCATACACACAGATTGCCTTATATTTCAAACCAAGAGAATTCTCAAGACATGCAGTTGAACAGCAGTCTTATTTATTCCAATACTTTTAAAATATTTTTTTTCTTTAAAATTATTTATTAGCCTAACTAGGACCTTAAAATTCATAGGGTATAAGAAAATTTGCTTGTTAGAAAAGGGTGATATGCTTCACATAAACTTCATTCTAAATACTGTGTAATAGACAAGAGCCTCTATACATGGGATGTGAAATGAATTACCAATTAAATATGTTGATAAATGTTCTTAGAGAGCAGTCTGCATCTGCCTTATGTTTGAGTCATTTACATCCTTAAATTTTGTTCTTACATTCAATGTATTTAAACATTCAAACAGAGTGAAAATTCAAGGATATCCACTGTATGTACTGCTGTGTCCCTCCAGGAAGGACACAATACCACAATAAAAGACAGGTTGTAACTTTTTCAAAATTATAATGCTGCCCCTTGAAAACAGAGCATATTTTTGGTAGGTAATTTTCCATCATGAATATGTATTTTTGATGCATAAATACTTGGAAAGCTCTTTTTTTTTTTTTTTTACAGCTGTCTTCCCTTTTAAATAAGACAAACTTTGCCTGCATAATTTAGGAGACTTACGCATGAAGAGATAATATTTTGTGCATTATAATCAAGTAAAGGCCATGAACAAACAATGGAGATGTCTGCCATCACCACCTTCCTTAAAATTATGTACAGTCCTTTTGGGACCTAAACAATGACATTCAGACAAGGGTTAAATATACTTTAGAATGCATAATCTACTACTGTTTAGCTAATTCATCTACTATTAAGGTAGACTTGATTCATATAGAAGAAAACTAAAGTACATTGAGAAAGTGGATTTGTTTCATGTTTATGTACAACAAATTTAAGATTTATTCAATTTTTCTTTGAATCTTCTTTCTCATTTAATTCTACATTGCTCAACTCTTTCACAGTTTATATTTACCATCTTGGGCATAAAGATGTTTCAGTAGTAGGATTTGGAGGTTTCAGGAAGATTCTACTGCCTAGCCATATTGTTAAAATGATGTGATATTCAGTCTTTTGAACATTTCTTTTGATACCAAACTATTTCAAAATCTCTTTTGGATATTTTTAAGCACTGGTGATAGCCAATGTATATTAACAATTTCTCTCTCTTCATAAATATCTCCTACAAGACTAGACTTTAAAATTTATAAACCATTTTACCATTTAGCATTAAGCATTGACATGTTATTTACTGGGTGATTTTTTTTTCATAAAAATATACGTTCTCACTGAAGCATTCTGAGGAATTAAAATAAGATATATGGCCTGATTTTCAGCAAATATTACATTTTCAGGATATCATTACTGCGATATTTTATAGTACAGCATGTAATTTAGAAGGCCGAAATTAATCAAGTAACAAGAAATGACAAAATTTTACATATAACAACTGTGACTTCTGGAGTCTTCCCAAGGAATTTTACATAAAGAAGCCAACATGTCCCTGAAAGAATGTGAGGAACTAATTTTCCATGATCACTGATACTGACACTAACTCCACAGGATCATTACAGACCCTTGTTTTTGAAATTAGAATAGCTATGGTCTGTGCTTTGGTCTGGCTGGTTTCCTTTAACTCACATTTATTCTTCCTCACAGTCTGGCACTCTAGTCATGCTCTTTAGATCGTTATTTTGAGTAGATCTGTAATAATAAGACCTGATCTAAAAAAGAGAGTAGGTATCATGTGTGAATGCCTACTCTACTCTAGAAGAAAAGTTCACCATTTTAGCATGTAATCAGACTAAACCCACAGTAAAGAAGGTAAGAGGGGTTCAATGAAACATCTATCTATAGATACAGATATAGAGATAGCTAGACAGATAGATAGATAGATAGATAGATAGATAGATAGATAGATAGACAGCAGTTTTTCAGCTCACAAGGTCTCAAAGTATCTATGACAAAAATCTTCATCTTTTTCCAGAAGAAATATGTGTCAGAGTCCTTCCATCAAGGCCTTGCTTCCTGATATTTTCAAATATCCTCTGTATGCCAGCCCTTTCTCTTATAGTTAGAAAATTCTTCCGTCTTAATAAATTTCTTCTCATAACCACAGTTTCTAAACATTTTCACTCAATATTTCTCCTTTTGATAACCACCAACATACTGAACCAGCAGTTCAACTGTTTTTCATTTTTTGATGTCTCCTCTTTTTCAGCACTCAGAATCTACATTCTGCATGCATTATTCTAACACAATAATTGTTCAAAGGTTTACCAGGCATCTCTTTATATTCAAAGCTTGTAACTACTTTAGTATTTTGTAACTATTTAGCTTCGAAAGCTTCGGCTCCATCGACCCTTATTACTTAAAACTCACTTCCAAAGCTTATCATTGCATTCTTGTCAGTGTTAGAATTTGCTGAGGTTACATCCTTGGATTTCTGTTTGAAATGACTTTTCTTCTCCCTGTTAATCACATGTTCAACTTCTGAGAATCAACTAAAATTGAACCTGTATAAAACCATCCTGCCTTCCCACCCTCCATCTCTCTCACTTATCATCTCTCCCTCTCATCCTTCCTTTTCCCATAAAACATTATGGTAAAATTAATGTATTCCTAACATATATTATAATATAATTATGTACTTTTTCCTCTATGTATTTTATATGCTACTGTTATTCTTCCAGGAACAAGGTCAGTACCTGATATATAGTGAACACTCAGCATTAATAAATGAAGAATGAATGGATTAATTGATTAATTAATGGTAGGTCCTGGACATGGCTGATGACCTAAAAATGTTAGTCATCCTTTGACATAGTTTTCCATTCAAATACTCACATTCCTAGTTTTCCTAATCTTTAAACTCAGAAAATGTAACTCAAATTCCTTTTAAGCTAAAGAGAGACAGAAAACAAAAATGAAGACAAATAACAGTTTTTCCTTACTGAACTCTTAATTTTACAGCAACCCAGACAAAAAAAGTAATGCTATCCATATTTTTTCAGCTTAGTCAAGATTAAAAATGTCACATGCCTGACTTTACATCACAAGCGAGTTGCAGAACACAAAGTGAAACTCAAATATTTCTCCCCAAAATTGCGTATTAAGTTATAATGAAGTGAAGATGGAAGAGAAGGTTGCTTTGAGGAGTTGACATTTAAGCTGAGCTCTGAAGAATGAAGAGCCTGCCATGGGAAGATACGGGGAAAGAACTTTCTAGGCAGAACATAAAACCAAGACAAAGGCCAAATTAAAACAGCATGCTTATTATGTTTAAGAATGAAGAAGTAAATGAAAGGACTCATGGAGTGAAATAATGACAAATAGGTAGGCAAGAAATACATCATTTAGAACCTTATAATTCATGGTACAAATTTACATTTTCCCCCAATTGCCACAGAAATCCATTAAAAGGTTTTAAGTTGAATAATAATATACTCTGTATTTTGTTTTCAAAAGATCATTGTAACTGATGCATAGAAATTAGATTAGAGAGAACAGGTATCAAAAATGGGAAAAGTTAGGAATAAGTAAGATACTTAAGAACATCATATTTAGTTGGTTTTGGAAGACAGAGGTATGAGAAAAACTTTTCATAATATAGTCAATACATTTTTTTGAATCAGAAGCATGTACTCCTATCAACTAAACAAAGAAACAGAAATTATTAAAGTAGGAAGCATTGTTTCAAGGCCATGTGACTATATAGAAGGTTTCTTTGGAAACAGGGACCTACATGAGGAGTAAAAAGACCCAGAGACTGTCACATGAAAGCCCTCTCCTATATGGCCCCAAAAGATAAAGTGATTTAATCCTGAAGATTTTAGTATGCCATTACTAAATTCTATAATTATACATAAATGTATCTGGATTTTGTGCAATATTAAGCAAATAACCTAAATTTTTCTAGCATGAGTTTCATGTATAGTAATTTGGAAGATTATATACAACCAGTAATCACTGGTTTATATATATATATAATCACTGGCTATAATGATTTTCTAATTGTTCTTGGGAGTTCTAAATGTTCTGCAGGAATAGCACAGGGTCTTCAAAAGGGAAAAGGGTTAACTGTATCAGCAAGGATCCTTATCATACCCCAATCAAATCACTCATTTTTTCCACTTTTGTATGTTAGACATAGATATCTCATTTGAATGAGGCTAAAGAACATTGAAAAACAATTGCTAAATAATCTCTGAAGTTACTTTCAGATTTAATGTTATGTAGATCTATCAATGATTTTCTTTTCTGCTTGCTTATATTTATTCATATGTTCTCATGTATGCTATTACCACATAAAGAAAATTTTCCATTTTGTATTTCTAATATAGCCTTGCCTCCTAAATGTGGATGATTATTTCTAACTGCAAATGGTTTTCTGGAACTCTCAAAAAGAGGCCAAACTCAACACACTACAAATAAAATACCTACTATCTCTTCATTTAATTTTTATTGCCTAAGCCAGAGAACCAGAAAAGTCATTCTATATTTTCCATTTGCCTCATTTTAATGTATGTCCTTGGGCCCTATATTCTACCTCCTAAACGTCTACCAAATTTACTTTGCTCATTTTGACTACTTAGCTTTCCTTACAAGCATCAACATTTCTTTGGAGGGTATTAAATAGCTTCCGAAAGGGCTTCCTGACTCTAATTTCCTCCCTCTTCCCCAATACATTTATCCAAACTTTATCTCAAAACCATCTTCTGCTACATGAAGCTGATCATTTTTATTTCCTTATAATGGCTTCACAAATTGCCCAGGACACACTTCTTAGCTTGACATAGCTGCCGACACCTCAGATATTCATCACTCACTTTGTGCCAATCATATTTTTGTTGTTTTAATGCAAAACCAGTATTTGCAACAAGTTAGTCTGTGACATAATAAAAATGCAACTTGGTTTTTGTCTCCAACTACTTTTCAATAAAATTTTTACATGAAGATTATATTTCCCTATCCATGGAAGTAAATTCCAGCAGGCATATGAATTCTCTGCTCTTTCTTACATAAGATAGCTTTATGATCACTAAAAACTGAAAACACAGCCTCAATTTAGTATTAGAATATAAATCTCCATCCAAGATGAACCTCACTTACCATCAGATCTTCTCCCATATTCCTGCACAGGCCAACCTTGGGCTGGAAGACTAGATGGTACCCAGGACCTGGAAGAAGCTAGAAGCTGATTGTTTCTACTGTGGTGACTTCATGAGTGATTTTGAGGTGCCCAGCTGGGATCTTCTCACCTATAGTTTCTCTTTCCCTCACTTTAATAGGAATAGATGCTCACAGGTTGGCAACTACTCTTTTCAAAGAAAATTATTCATAAACTCTCCTCTTCACTCTTCTCTCTCAACCCATAAATAGTTTCAGATGGGATTGTTGGTGTTCAGAAATTGCCCTCAAACATCTGCATGTGATAATTCAGTACATCAATTTTAAATATAACATTTTGGGGATTTTGGTATTTAGCTGAAGTTTCAATATCAGTATACATAATCTGATTTGCTCCTCAGCACAACTCCTTAAGTGAAAAAAAATCTAATCATTTAATGCACTTGTGGAAACTGAGGATAAGATGAATTAAATATGTTTTCCTAAGTGGTGGACCTCATAAATGACTAAAGTTTAAATCAATTCCAGGCACTGGACTCGGAGTCCATGACCCTAAACACTGAACTACACAACTTCCTATGCAATTTCTTTTATGATCTTGCCTCTACCTACTTTTAAAGCTACTTTCTCCCATTTCCATGCATCCCAACATCGTTGAACTTCTAAGAACACTTTCCATTTACCAATCTTTCCTCACTTCTTACCTTCACATAGACTATTTTCTCTACCAGAGACAGCTTCCTCTTTTTTCCTTTGATAGAGAACACCTAATGAATTCTTATTTAAGACAACTATTTTCTTAACCTCACCAAAAGTCTTAAAGTACTTCCTTTGACAAGACTGTGTATAACATTATTATGCTATTTTTATATTATCTAATAATCTGTTTACATTTCTGTCTTGCCTGCTAAAACTCTGGGCCCAAGGCAGAAACTGTTTTTATTTATTAATACGTACCAAAAAATGTTTGTTGAATTAGAAAGTGATGAACTGTACTTAGACTCTCACTCGTGAGATTAAATACTTACTAAAAATTCTAGAGCGTAAATCCTTGGAAATTATCTATTCCAACAAATTCATTGAAGAGTCTGGAAAATTTTAAACCAGGGAGGAAAAGTTACTTGTTGGTAGCATCCAATATTGTATTTTTAAATTACAATGCTCTCTTCCTCCACATCTTGGAGTATTTTGAATTTCTTATTTGTGCAAACCTTTCATTGTGCAAAATCATGTGGCACAATGCCAGTATGCAGAGTTCTTATCCCCATCTTCCTAAGACCTAGCAGATGTGGCCAGGCTGTGCCAGGACCACCTGGGACTCATTCCTAAGTGGTAAGACTGTCTTATTTATGTAAAGGTTATAACTACAATCCATAGCAGGTGCCTAGTTTACTGCATTTAAGATCATTACAAAAGCACTTTGGAAGGTTCTTAGATGCCATAAAGTTTTGATATTTTTTAAATACTTATGTCACACTAACAGTGTTAACCTGGACTGCTTCTTCTCCTTGTTGTTATCAATTATGTTTTTGTTATCTATGACTTTTACCATGAGTCCTCTCTGGAGCTAATGTATAAATTCTGAGTAAATGAACTCATGTTAATATCAGTCAAGAAGAATGAATTAAAATTAGGTGTGAGGCAAAGAGATTTCTTACCTTCATGTTCAGTATAAATTGGTGCTAGATTAAAAAATATGATTCCCAGGTTTTCTAATAATGATTCATAAGTATTGGATTTATGTCAAGAATAGTTTTTGTTTTTAGAAAAAATGACTCTCTTTAGTAAAATACTCTTATTTCATAACAGCTGGGTCCATCTTAGTGTTAAATTTTAGTTTTCAAGTTTTGCTTGTTGTTATATAGATATATAGTAAAAGCATAGGTGATTTTCTCTTTGTTATTTTATTTCAGAAAAGGTAAATAAAATGGTGAAAATGTAAAGAAAATTTTTGATCTGCTGAAGATAGAAAATTATTTCATTTACAAAGAATAGGCTGAACTGAAAAGCATGCCAGATGTATGTTAAAAGTACTGTCCATGTTTTATGTATTTCTATTTTTGAATAATAAAATGTCTATTCTTTCCTAGGAAAGAGAATGTGTGCTTATACATATGAAGAGCTAAATAATGTAATATTACTTCCTGTCTTTGAGAGACCTTCACTCTTGTTAGTGCTGCTATCCCATTCAACTGTAACCCTGTATAAGCTTTAAAGAATGTTTTCAGTCATGGACCTTCACCTTCCAGTGATTTCATCCAGATATAGTTTCCATAAGCTTTACTGGTTTAAACAGAAGAAAAGAGCAGACCATCTGAACAAAATAAAATGTCACCATTAAATAGGTTTTTGTAGCTTAAGGTATAGTGTAATGATATTTTTCCAGCAGCTGCTTTCACTTGGACTTAAAGTTGAGAGAAAGCTTTGCATTTGATACAAAATAATAAAGTGCAGGTTGAGTTACTTCCTTCTTTTGTGTTCCAAAACATAAGGAAAATTTTTGTGATTTTTGCATGGCTACTGATGATCATTAATAATTTTTTTTGTTAACCTACATCATTGTCCACATGTGCTTAATGAAGTATATGTAAAAAATGCTTTTGAAGAAAGTAAAATCATTGTTCTAATGAATATGAGTTACATGGATCAATTTCTATTATTTCTTACATACAATTTGCTTCCCTTTACAAAATGGTTTAATTACTAATGAAAAATGAGACGTCTTGGTGATGAATCTATTGTAATTGCTAAGAGTTAAGGAGTTCTTACACATAATAAGAGTAATGAATTTTATTTCCAAGCCATGCTGATATTTTATTCTACCATGGAGAATATAAAAGTTAGAAAAATGTAAACATTAAATATAACCCAAAATAATGTTTATATGCTATTAGATTTTTTAATTGTTAATGAAAAAGAATAAAATGAAACAAAAACATTAATTATTCTAAACAAAAATTAATGTTAAATACTTTTATCAGTTCTGGCATTAGTACAGGGAATATGTATTCGCCAATTACTAAATTTATTAGTAGTTAACCAAAAAAGAATGAGAGGAGAGAAAAACTTCTTAAGAGATTCCTTAAGTGCTTTGGATTCTACTAAGCTTATAATTTTAAAGAATTCATAAATCTTCTTTTGTTTCCATTATCATAAGTTTCAAGGTCAGCATTAAATAAAGAGAAGTGTTTTCCTTCAAAACAATATTCATAACAAACCTCCTTTGTATTTTCTATTAATTTGGCCAGATTTATCTTCCTAATCAAAATATATTTTATTCTAGAGTTTAACACAGCTGTGTGATGAAGTATTTCTGGAGACATATATGATTCTGTGAATAGAAAAAGTAATCATTGTAAAACATTGCTAAAACAAATAAACTAATAAAACAAATTCTGGAAGGGGAGAGGATGGGAGAGTACACACTGTGCCTTTGTGGATGAGACTTAACTTTGCTGTATCCTAGTGCTTTAACTTAAAGCATTATGAATAAGACTATGACTGTCAGTTGATGCTAAAAATGTAAGGCACATATAGAGATCATGGCTAATAGTTACTTATGGTACATAGCAAGGTTTATACACAGGAATCCCAGAACTCTTCTCCAATTATCTTTTATTTTTTAACATTTCTCATTTAGTAATAGTTTTTAGTATAAGCTCTAGAAAGAGCACTGAAAGAATAAAAGCAGACCCAGCTCAACCTCATTCCCTCTCACCCATTAGGCTGCCTAAGATTTTAATTCTTTCTCCTTATAGACTGTACTTGACATCTTTTTTAAAATAATTGGATTTCACATGTAAAATTATTTGGGTCAGAGGGAAAAATAGATTATGATTCTCTTCTGGCTTGCAACCAGTAAAGATGGGAACACTGAGAGTAGACAGGATAAAAAGAGAGGTGGGTCTTTTTAATAGGCTTTCCAAAAAACAAAGAAACTGAAATGGGGAAGTAGGATATTTTAATTATGTATTCCATCAAAAAAACTGAGGTTCATAACCAGCAATACACAAAATAGATAGCTTTTTGAAACCTATTTAAAACAGACTATCATTTTCACCTGTCTTTTGTAAAGTTTCTTTTCTGTCCTGGGTCATAAGTATTAGTGATTATGAGTGTCCTTGCAGGAGAACTGATATTAAACTATGTTGTTGGTTCTCATGCCCGCAACAGTTTTTCTTTTTAGCAATCAGAGTGACTGCTTGACTAAATATAATTTTAAAAGACTGACAATCTTTCTGATTCATCATACTTATATTTCACTTGTTAAACAGACATATAAAGCTTCAAAAGGGCATAAGGACATCCCTAAAGAAGATATTTAAGTGTCTTTCTTCAGTGCAAGATTTTTAATAAAATGTTAGAAGTGTTGCTTAGTGTAATACATCTTGTCGTTCTAAAGCACACATAAACACATCTATGTGGGAAGAATCAAAAGACCTTGAAATGTACAGTGATGTTAAAAAGTCAAACCTTAGATTTGTGAGACAGTAATACCAGGGTTTTAAGGGACAAAAATAGAAATTGTGTTAGCAACCTATCCCAATGGCTTTATATCCTCATGAGAGAAAAAGAGAATGAAAGCGTTATGAAATCTAGACCTGGAATTGCTAGAGTGCAACAAAATCCCCAATTCCCCCAACCAAAAAGAAACAGTCTAAACCGTCCATATTTCTATGCATTTTTTTTTCCTGGTTTCTAGGGAAACATACTTTTATACATAAGCCTGGCTGGGGAAATCTTTTTTTAGATCTCTTATTCCAATACAAATTTGCTGCTTCTAATTGTAAAAAGCACATTACGATTAGTGGATCTTCAAATCATCTGACTTTTAGGGTTTTTTTCCTTTAGTATCTCAGGTTAGTGCCCATGATTATTATTAATTGCATTGACCTGACACTGATCACTAACCAAATTTAAACTAACTCAATGAATAAATAGTACATATCTTGGAGGATTTCTTAACCTAAAATGAGTGTCCAGTCTATAATAGAAAATTTTTATATGTGGCTATAATAGAAAAGAAGGCATGTGCGAATGTTTCTATGTGATTACATGTTCATATAAGTAACAGACATAAAAACGGTAATATTGTTCATGAAATGAGGAAAAGTTAGGTTACAGTCAAGAGCTACAATGACAAACATGAGTTATATTTTCCCACTCCCCTACTAGAACACATGCTTCACGAATATCCAGAAATTTTGAGGAAGACTTTGGTCTTTCATGGGATGTGGGTTTGGGACAAGGAGGAGTTGAGGTAAAGATGTAGATCTTAAATTGCAAGGAGAGCTTAGCTAACATCTTCATTATTAGACGAATAGGCTAAAATGCATTCACGCTTTGTATTGTATTATGTATATTGTGTTTGTATCATGAAGCTCTTCCCAGTGCTTGTTCTGTTTTTCAATCTATTTTGCATCTTCCTGTTTTTCAGCTAAAACATGCCACCACATTTATATCAGATACAATGTTCAGTGTTTGTCCAATTTCAAAATACCTTTAAATATTTTAGAGCTAAATAAAGTCTTCTGTTAAAAATAAAATTATATGCCACACAGGATAATAAAGGGGAACTTAATCAGAAATCAGTATCCAGCTCTTAAACTCATGATATAATTCACCATATTATTTCAGAAGAACATAATCCCACTAAACCAAAGCTATCGATAGAATCATCAGTAGCTTATGATAGGGAAAAATAAACCTCAAACTAAAGGAAATATTGACATTTAAGAATTAGAATTACCTCCCCAAAGTGGCAGATATAATTAACAACAGCTTTTAATACTGCTGTTAGCTTAGAGATAGTCATGTGACACCATTAGTGGCAGTAAAAACAGTACTGTATGTTTGGTGTTACAAAACTTGATTTTGAAATTAGACAGCTCTAGGTCTAAATTACAGCTCTGCCACTGAATATAGATAAGAAACTCTACAATTTACTTAACCTCTTTGAACTATCATATATAAAATTGCTTCAGAGAAGCATTGTTTAGGCTTACTGGGAAAAAAGAAATTGTGTGTGTGTGTGTGTCTGTGTGTGTCTGTGTGTGAAACCTACATAATTCTTAAGTATTAATTTCCTTCCTTGTTATTTCCTCTGAAGGTTTTATTATAAATTTTTGTTTTTAGTCACTTTTTATTTTCTATAACTTTAAAATGAATAAAATTATCCACAGGAACAAAAAACTGGGAAATACTAAAATGTCATGTATGGATAAATTTTATATAAGATTTATTTCTGTGTGAAAAAATACATATATCTATATTTGCGTGTGTGTTGTGAGATGGACTCTCACTCTGTTATCCAGGCTGGAGTGCAGTGATGTGATCTTGGCTCATTGCATCCTCTGCCTCCCTGGTTCAAGTGATTCTCTTGCCTTAGCTTCCCGAGTAGCTGGGATTAAAGCTGTGCACCACCATACCTGTCTAATTTTTGTATTTTTAGTAGAGACAAGGTTTCACCATATTGGCCAGGCTGGTCTCCAACTCCTAACTTCAGTTATCCACCCTCCTTGGCCTCCCAAAGTGCTGGGATTACAGGCAAGAGCCACTGTTCCTAGCCTAAATATTTTAATTTATATGGAATGGTTGGATATCAATATCTAATAAATCAGACTGCACAGAAACTAACAGAAACATTTTAAATAATGACTAGGAGCCAAAAATTAGAAATTATACTAAACATTAGTTTTAAGAGTAAAATTTTAAATTAAGAAAATTAAAAAGGCAAATATTAATAGCATTGTAGTGAGTCAGGAATGGGTTATAGTTCTATTTTCCATACCTTTACTAAGCAAAAGGCCAGATCCCTGAGCCGCATGTAAATCACAGTCTTGCTGGAGATATGAATTAGTTGCAAACCCTCCATGGCTCTGTGTTTTCCATCACTGCAACAATGGCTTTCAGTCTCATCTACTAAGAAGTGGGAGAATCCTAACTCTTTCAATTCTCTTATCTCTCAGCCTTGGAAATAAGTTTCTTTCTGATTTATCTGACTATAACGTAATATTACAAAATGATATGATTAGGGAAAATGAAAGAGCTAAACCTGAACTTTTCTGCAGAAACCAGTCTATTATATTAAATTTTTAAAAATGAATAAAAAGATGCAAATTGCATTTCAGAAACAGTATTACATAGAAACTTCACCTAGGACAGGGCCTTCTTGCGTAGTGAATACAGACTTTGAAACAAGCAAATCTGAGGCTTGTTCTTCTTAAGAGAGGTTGTTTCTCAGATAGTTAAAGGACCATTTGAGAAATTCTGCTGCGTACTTGGATTGTGTAGTTCCCTTCTTTGATAGTATGTGGGGAACTGCTCCTTTTTTATCTCTGTCTCCCAGAGTAACCTTTGGAATCATTTTGAAACACTTGTAACTATTCTTCCTTGTAGCAGCTGTTACATTTGACACTGTATCCTCCAGGTAGGTATGATGAGGAAGATGGCTCTTTTTCCCTATGAGGACGGTGAGAGCTGGTGGGTTTAGAGCCCAAAGAAGAGAGCTGAGTTACTACTATTTGGCATTTATATAGAGTGCTTCCTCTGCAGAGTGTGCGGTACATCCTCAGATGTTAATTAATAGCCAGTATTCTTCAATACATCCCTAGAGATGGGAACTGCTGTTAATGATCCTGACACACTTGCTTCTACCCTGAGAAAAAGCAGTCCCATCCACAGTAAAAATGGAGAGAAAATACAAAGGACCAGTAGTAATAGATGTTTATATTTAGTTAGAAGAATTATCTCTCTATTTTAGGGGATCAGAGAGCTTTGGAGAAATGTTAGAGGTTTTTAAAAAAGTGAAGAGAAACTATAAAAAGAGAAAAATATTTGAAGGCCTAAGAAAAGAAGGAGATAAAATGAAGAAAAGAAACAGTGAAACATCCGCGACATCATTCTTCTTACCTAAGGCCTCAGATGGGCTAGAGGCGCCAGAGTTCTTGCTCCCCCTCCTCCTCCCACCCCCAAGAGTTCAGGGTCCCAGGAGTGCAGGGGCTGGGACAGCACAGAGTGGTACAGCCCCTCTCATACTCCCTGGTGAAAGAGTTTGTTTGTTTTTTTTCCCTATGCATATTCAACCTGAAATTTCCTAGCAATAATGATTGTTAGAGAGTCTGTTTTCATAGTTGGTTTTTGTCTGCTTATATGCTTGTTTGTTCATTCAGTGTGAGGGTGTCTGTGAATGTGATGAGTGCTTATGCTGTTCCTTGTCATTGCTCTTGGATTGGTGGTGGTTTGTTGGGTTGCTGTTTTAAAGTTAAAAAACTCATATGAAACGGACAGAATTTCCTCAAATTTTTAGCATTTGAGAAAATCTCAAGTGAGAAATGCAGCCATACAGATGTCAGAGCAGACTTTATTGGGGTGGGTTTTACATGTTGACCTAAATCTTTTAAAGAAAAACATGATCAAAATGAATTTCAAGGCAGACTTTTAAAAAGATAATTCACATAACATGCAACCGGGTGGTTTAGTTGGACAGTTGAAGGGCCACTGTTTGCTTTACTTTTTTCCAATATAGCGTAAGTAACTAGTGCTGAGCAAATAATTTGTTAATTACAGATGATGAGTACAGGAATATGGGTTTATGTACAGAAATCCAGATTACCTGTGGCACTTGCTCCCGCTCTCATCCCTAGACACTTGGATCAAAGCAATACAGCCCTACTCCACGCTTCTCCCTGTAGAATAGTCTCAACCTTTGGAGTTCTCCCTAAAATGTCTCAGCATTATTTTTTTGGACTGGTTTTGATATCATGGTAGACTTAATCTTTAGTTTTCACATGAATCTAGATTGAAAGACATCTTAGTAAAACACTCAAATAAAGCCAGATTTGCAGGAAAGATACAATATGCATGGTGGCAGTTTTCAACTTCCTTAAAAGTTTTATATTTTGTTAGGACCTAGAGATAAGGTAAAGAAAGTTGTTTAAAAATTTTTTCAATGTGTCTTAGTTATCTAAATGTAGCACCAACAACCATGTAGAGTCTGCAAAATAATGCAGTAGAGTATTAAGCTTGAAGTTAGTTTCATTACATTAGACTAGCAGTGCTTAACTGAAACAACATCAACAAACAGCATGAATGCCTACAACATGGTAGGCATTCAAGTGCCTAAAATAAAAAATAAAAATAATAAATATAAAATTCTATTATTTATAAGTACTGAATATATTGTACTGCTATTAACTAGAAAAATAAGATATTAGAATCTGATATTCCTTAGATATTATAATTAAAATGGATAAATTAATCAAAAAGTGATAAAGTAGAAAAACAAAGTTAGAAAAGAACACACAAATTATTTACTCCAGGTTCTTTAAAGTGCAGCTGGAACTCTAATGCAAGACACAAACTTGCAGCATATCAACACTTTGCTCTTCATTGTGCTGACACTATTTCTTGTAACTTAAGAGACATGGCTATCATTATTAATAATTCTTAGCGAAGTTTTGAAGAAAAAATAATAAGATAACATTTTGATCAGCTTTCCAGTATTTAATTAACCTCTTTTATAACACTTAACATTTCTGCTAAAGGAAAGAGACTTATCTCACTTCTAGTTGTTCCTCTGTAAGTAAAAAGCAGCATGGTAAAGTACCTGCCATGTGTTAGTGAAAACAAAAATTCAAAAACACATTCTTCATGTTTATATCACTATTTCAACAATAAAAATGACTTAAAATATTCTTTACATAAAGTGGTTCCTCAGGCAATGTGGTTTAAATAAATAAAATGCATATATTGGGGGAGACATTCTGAAAAGACGGAAATTTACTCCCACTTATTTGTTCAGATTCTCACCTAAATTTGCTTGTTTTTTTCATCAGCTTGTGTGAAAAGAATGCCTATGTATAGCGATATGACTACAATATATTTCCATATGTTTAGGGGTGTGAGGGTATGGAATCTACAAAATAAAGAATGAACAGTGAATTAATATCCCCTTAGCATATGTGTACGTCCGAGAGCATCCTCTTGGTCATGAATGACTGCATGGTAAAAATGCTTTGTGAGTGAAATAAACATATGGCCCACAATTTCTGTGAAAGTTATTGATTTATTGATTTTCAAAACACATGGTCAATGTTGGCATTTGATTTGCCTTTGTGGAGCTCATTCTGCCTGGACTTTCTTTTGCCAAGTTACCTTCATTATCACCTTCCTCCTAGGTTAGGTAACTGTAAAATTCCAAATGAACTGCTAAGCAGCCTGTTGTTGAGGTAACATCTTTTTAGAGTTGAAGTCTTTATGTTACAGTGGTTTGTTATTCCAGTGAGATTTCACATTTGTTAAAATATACTTTGAAATTTAGTGGTAAGAGAGACCCTCCCCTGCCCTCAGTTGCTCACACCTTCCAGTGTCAGTTCCCTGAGGGACTTGGAGCAAAACTGAGCACTCTGGCAAAGCTAAACATAATCGGTCCATTAGTATCAAGTTGCTTTCCTGAATATAGCAAGGTGTTCTTTCTCCCTCCCCATCCCAGTCATCCTCCCACACTCTACCTGACCTCACCCTGAGATGTATTATGTTCAGAATACAATGGGAACTTTCCTGACTTACTGTTTTCACTCCAAGGATTAGTCATAAAACATAATTGCATATAAAATTACACACAAAACTTTTTGCTATTTTGTAATGATATTTTACTAAATTCATGTTTAGTGAATGTAGATCTTGGTCAAAACAAAACCATGATATAAAAATAATACCATAAACTGGAATATATTAACATGAAATTTTGTTTCTTTCCAATCATGTATAATTATTATTTTATATGGTCTTTGTGAAACACCCAAAAAAGAAAATACAGGTTTTGTAGACTGTAAAGGATTATTTTAAAAGGTATTATTTCAATATAATTATTTATATGTAAGGGACAAGAATATTAAAATACAAATTTAAAGTGTTAATGTTTAAAGAAATTTCATTTATTCTTTTTCTCTGTTATAATTTGACATTACTTAGAAAATGTCATGAAGTCTCTATTAAAATTATTAGTTACTTCCACATGTCTGGAATTAATAGTAAATTAATATTTTTAGCAATAGCTTGTGATTATCAACCTTATATAAAATCATACTTATAAAAGCATCATCTAGTCTGTCTCTTGTCAAATATATACTAACGTACTCCTCAAAATAATTTCCCAATTTCTTATCTTTCTTTGGATATCCGGAAAATATATTAGTATCTACAAAAAAATTGGGTCAAATGTTCTTTTTCAAAATATAATTTTTCAGCTACGCACAGAACAATAAAAACATTCTACCAAGATTCTTTTTCAGGGTAAAAAATGCATCGAGTAGGGTCTGCTTTGGAGGATTGTAAGCGGAGAAACCTGGGGTGCTTTAAGGTTAATGGACAGTGATTAAGGTTAATGGCTAAGTGCTTAAGGTTAAGTGCTATATTTACATAGCTGTCAATTCCTTAAAAAAAAAAAAAAGTCTTTATAAAGTCTATCAATCAGTTCTAGCTAATAGCCAATTAAACTGCAAATGGAGGATAGAGACCGTAGGTAAAGACCCTTTAACTTTCATTTATAGGGTGGAATGGTCAAGTTTCAATCAAGAAGTACTTCTTGAACACCTATTTTGTCATGGCTGTGTTGCACACAAAAGTAGACATCATGGCCCCTGTGTTAAAAATGCTTAGTGTCCAGCAGGGAACAGAACTAGGTATGGAAACATATGTCAGTAAGGACAGCTATCAAATAAATGACACAGATGGCAAATGCTACAGAATTCAGAGCAGGTGAAGATACTATGTAGCTCAAGATTTCAGAAAATTGGATAGGATATTTAAAATAAACCTTAAAATTAATGTTCAACCAAGAGCTTATTATTTAAAAAGTTAAATCTCAAATAATGCGAACATACGTCAGTGACATGATGGCCATACATACTGCTCTGCATTAAAAGGACTTCAACAATTTAACAATACAAATAAATAAGAAGCTCAATAGTTAGGAATATGCGAATGCTCCTGTTTTTCACACACAAAATCTCAAGATCAATTTAAAGCAGCAATGACAACCACAACACAGAGAGCCAAAGCAAAACTAGGTTAGTGCATTACCTTTGAATCCAATGCAAACTTTCTGAAGCCAGGCAAACCAGAAAAGTTTAAGCTAATATAAGGGTCTGAAGTAGCCCCAAAATGACAACGTGATTAATTATACAAATAAAATTTACTAAAACAAGATTAATGTCCATTTCTACAAAAGCCACTGTCAACAGTGCTTCACAAATGGAACAGCCTCACTTTCACTCAATTAGCAACATTCAGGCAGGGCTCTGGGATTTTTTAGTTGTTTGTTTTTTGATTGAACCTTTCTCACTCTCCCTGAATTTCCAACTGCAGGATTGAATTTTGACTGCAGAAGGAAGTTATACTAGAAATGGAGAACCCGAAGGTAAGGGGCTGAAAAGAAACACCTGGAATGGAGCAGAAGGTGAAAAATAGTAACACATAAACATTAAAAGTAAATGTTAAAACTGCTCATAGGGAATATTTTCATTCACTAATTTTCTTCCATTGGCTAATTTCAAAATGTTTAGAGCATGAGCATAAAACAGACAAAGATAAATGAGTACCTGAAATTCATAGTGAATTTTAATACATCCTGGTCTCCTGACAGCCAGAATGCTGTCCAGGTAGCAGTGCCCTAGGTTAGGGCTGGCCTGGGCAGAAGTTTAGAGCTCTAAGGTAAGACTGGAGGGCCCTCAGCATCTTGACCTGAAATTCATGTCTTTTCGAATTTTTCTGAAACTGAATAATTATCTGTTTTTGAATCAGAAGTATCCTCTTTTTAAAATGTACCTACCCCCTAAATGTTAGAAATTTGTCAATTCAAGGATATCCTTTCAAACTATATTTTTCAACATACTGTGTCTATGTTTAATCATCTTCCCTAACATAACCTAGCAGTGAGTATTAAAGAAATAGGGTGCTGTTTTGACTTAGGAATTAGTGAGAAAGAGAGTAGCAATACCAACAAAATAAAGACTTTGATAGCATGGAGCTTTATGAATTAAAAACACTGATGGTGGCAGAAGTTCAGTATAGGGAAACTGTAAAGTCAGCAAGAAGCCTATGGCATGAGGGTGAGCATTTTTGAAAGAAGGGAAGAGAAGGTACCCTGATTTTGGGAAAATGTGAAGAGAGATACTGTCAAAGGTAAAGTTCATGACACTCGAAATTTGCTAAGGAGCAATCCTGTTCTTTGTATTTTTTAGCTCCAAAGGCTTTTAAGTAGAGAAAGATACAACCTGATGATGGGGTTGATCAATGAAAAGATACAAGGGCAAATCTAAATATTCAGAGATCCACTAGTCTTTCAAATATTTACTACCCTAATTTTTTGCATGTGTCTCATTATTAATGGCTTCTGCTGCATAGGGTGGGATCAAAGCTAATTAATAATGAACATTATTTCAAAGCTGTTTTAGGGTAACTTTGAATTGTTGTCTTAAAATAAATAAGTCCAAAAATTCTTTAAGTATATTATTCATCCAAATTGAAAGAGCCAGCTATAACTGATGTTGAAATCCAATATCTGTTAAATAAGAAATGTAGTGTTTAATAGAAAAAAGATCTAGCATAAACTTCATATATCTGTGATATTTCCCAAAGATTTATATCTTTGATTTCAAAAGGAATATGAAGTAATTTCAATTACCTTTTTACTTAAGTAATGCTTATTAAGATTTCATGTTTTTTCTTATTACACATAATTCAACATAAATTAAGTTCACTCTTTTCAGCTAATTACATTGCACCATCTCCATTTTATTATATTGTCTATAGCTTGACAGAATAAAGTATTACCTTTAATAGAAAAAAGGCAAATTATTATCTATTTAAAATGGGAGAAATGCATCTTAATTATTTAATTCATGATAAGTATTCAACAACAGCTAGCAAAATTAACTAAAAGAATCAATGACCTCATTTTTCAATATCCAAGTAATGAGAGTATTTAATTACTTGAGTAGTTTATTAATTTAGTTGTGATTGACTGTAAGTCATTAAAAAGCATCATAAAAGATTTGTTTAATTTAGTACACGTCTTCTTAAGAGTAATATAGCTTCCACCTAAAGTTTTCTTAAAAGAATGTTTTATGTCTTAATGTTGATGTTAACTTATCATAAATGAAATTATATACATATATGCATTTGAAAAATTAGGCATAAAATCGATTTCATCTATTTCAAACTTCTCATTTTACAAGCTAAAATATTGAGGTAGCATTATTAATGTTATTAGTGTAATAAGTGTGTAAGTGCTATTAATGTTACTTGCCCAGGCTCAAGTTTATTTTGACTTTACTATGGTGGAATATCTGAACTTTCGGTTAATTCTCTATTTATTATAAAACAATGTATACATAAAGGCATATGAATTCTAAAATTATTATATAACTAATATCTATTTCTAAACAGTTAATAGACTCAATTTCATTTGACATGTATTTAGTGTTCATTAATGAAATATTATTCTTTTGACTTTTTAGTGGTGCTTTTAAAATTTAATAATTAGTATTGGCAATAACACAGTCAATGCACCTAAAATATTCTGAGGCCGTTCAACCCATATTCTCTCCTAAAACGATAGTTGGAGTCAGTCTTTAAACACTGATGATCATAGTTGTAGGAATTTACAAGGTGTTACTTGTCCATTACACTGCTTCTCTATAGAACTTCTCTGAGTACCTGCCACATTCACATTTTTCCCTCAAGGCATGCTTACCTCACGTGGCTGTATATGGCGTTATTGTTGTGGTCACAACTGCTGTTAGACACTTAGGTCCCGTTATAGCCTCTTCCAACTGTTAAAGAGAATGTTGCATACCTAGTATCCTGAATTTGAGAAGAAAATCCACGCTTTTCTTATGTGAAATCTTATTTATTTCAAAAGTTACATGATAGACTCCAAATCCTAGTTTTTTGGAGTGTAGTCTCAACCTTTCTTAGTCTAGTCTCATCTAAAAGACACAAAATCCCTTTGGAATGTTTAATTAATAAATCTAAATCTATTTCAGCCCTTTGAAATTTTATTTGTAGGTGTAATTTTTAAAGTTTGCAGAAGGGGCAGAAATACATAAAATGTTTTAGAATCAAATCAAAATTATAAATAATGAAAATGCTATGTGCAATAACTATAACAGTAAATTAAGCACAGGATGGATTGTAGACAAATGGGAATAGGCCATGCTAGTCCTTAATATTAATTTTCTCAAACTCCATGATAACTAACTATGGATAAAGAGCTAACAATAAAGTTTTCACTTCTTGGTAATTTGACCTTTTGTTAACTATCTAGTTCAATTCCCCTTGAAAATGATGAAAGTTAGAATGTCAACCACATTACTAGGACAATTTACCTACAAGAAAAATGACCCTTAAGTGTTACAATGAATCAAGACTAAGACAATTGTAAATACCTGATCCTAAGTCTAATGTTCAGTAACCCTGAATATGGTGATGATTTTTACTGGGCAGGCCCCTTGCAGGAATCCTAGAACCTGTGTCTCTCTTGTTATAAATCATATTAGTTTATTTATTTATTTATTTATTTTTATTGCATTTTAGGTTTTGGGGTACATGTGAAGAACATGCAAGATTGTTGCATAGGTACACACATGGCAGTGTGGTTTGCTGCCTTCTTTCCCCTCAGCTATATCTGTCATTTCTCCCCATGCTATCTGTTCCCACATCCCCACCCCCTGTCCCTCCCCCATTTCCCCCAACGGACCCCAGTGTGTAGTGCTCCCCTCCCCGTGTCCCTGTGTTCTCATTGTTCAACACCTGCCTATGAGTGAGAACATTCGGTGTTTGATTTTCTGCTCTTGTGTCAGTTTGCTGAGAATGATGGTTTCCAGGTTCATCCATGTCCCTACAAAGGACATGAACTCATCGTTTTTGAGGGCTGCGTAATATTCCATGGTGTATATGTACCACATTTTCTCTGTCCAGTCTATCATCATCATCATATTAGTTTTTATAGAGAAGGAGGCTTTCAAATCTGGAATTTCTCTCACCTGCCTCATTTGATCTTGCCTGCTTCCACCTGAGTTGTTGTACTAATTCATGACTGCATGAATTGGTGCCCTAATGGTGTTTTACTGTTGCTCCATGGTTCATTCTTGTTCTAGCTTCTGAGTAGTGTAGCGTCAGATGTAGCCAGGCTTGTGAGTCTAGTTGTTAAGGAAAGTTTTAAAAGATTTTGGGGAATATACAACCCATATCATACTAATTAAAAACAAAATCTGTGCTGGATGAGGTGGCTCATACCTGTAATCCTAGCACTTTGGGAGGCTAAGGCGGGCAGATCACCTGAGGTAAGGAGTTCCAGACCAGCCTGGCTAACATGGTGAAACATTGTTTCTACTAAAAATACAAAAAATTAGCTGGGCATGGTGGCACGTGCTTGCAATCCCAACTACTTGGGAGGCTGAAGGAGGAGAATCCCTTGAACCCAGGTGGTGGAGGTTGCAGCAAGCTGATATCGCATCATTGCACTCCAGCTTGAGCAACAAGAGCAAAACTCCGTCTCAAAAAAAAAAAAAAAAAAAAAAATTCTGAGGTTTGTTACAGTCAAAAAGGAGAGTTCACAATTTCCAAAGTGGACTACTTTAACAAAAACAACAGTGTTGATAATAAGATAGTGCTAAAAATATTATACTTTACCTAGAGGGCCACTGTTTAAGGCTGTGGGTAGCTGTAACAGAGTTTAAAGCTACACATTAAATAATATAAAAATATAGGTGTTCCTAAAGAGGCAGAGAATAGCAAGTGATTCACCTAAATGTTTGAAACTTTAAAAGGCTGAGTGAAACAGGAAACAAATATTTTAAATGCATACATTTTTTCTTATTGATGCTAACAAAAACTTGTGATGAGAGGTTTCCTTTTTAAAAAAGTTATAGATTATAGTTATTGAAACAAAATAAAAATTCTTCTTTTTAATTTAACAAACCTATCACTATGGAATATTTAACAGGAATCCTGTCAAGTATAGGGTTTTACTTATGCATGCACATATTCACCTGTTGACTTTCACACACACAGAGACACACACACAGAGCAAGTTTTTATCATATTGTAACACTGAAATTAAGAAATATAGCAATATAGGATATAAGGATTTTATGTAAAAATATAATATTTCCCACTGATGACATAATCTTTAGCATTATATCCTCATGAAAGTGCCAAGATAGTAGAATACGTTCCAAAGAATGGCAATACTCGTTTCTTGAATCAAAATATGATGGCAATACTGATGCTCTTAAGACACTTATAACTCATATAAAGTATGTATGCTCATCCTTAAGGATCATAATGTATTCAAGTAGTTCAAGTCTCTAAATGCCAGTCCAAAGGAATGGAACTATAATACAAACAGTTTCTATTGCAACCTGCACTGCATGTGGGCATCTTGGCATGTTTGTACACATTTACTGCTTTCATTATTGGATTAGTCATCTTAACAGATTTCTGTGTGTTTAATCTTCTTTAGAAAGTCAAGAAAATAGAACGCATTGCTCATCTGTAAAATGGAAATGACAAATCTACTTTTATTCATTAACATAAAGAGCAACAAGAGCATATCTTATGTAAATAAGATAGTGTAAGCCACATGACACATAGTAGTTACTGCATTAATGTTCCTTCTCCATATTTATTCACATATTTTTTAATATTTTAAATAAAATGTTTGCACATAAGCAAACATTTTATTCAAATTTTCATATATAAATTAAATATTTGGCCACAGTATTAGATGTGATAAAATATACTTCTATCAATTAAGAAGTGAAAAAAATCAAAGTTTTTGGGCACTATTTCATGAGGTAGCTGAGAGCAAACATGACAATACTTGTTAATGTTTTATGTAATTTTTTTTTTGAAAAAAAGGTCTCACTCTGTCACCCAGGTAGGAGTGCAGTGGGGTGATCATGGCTGATTACAGCCTCGACCTCCTGGGCTCAAGCAATTCTCCTGCCTCAGCCTCCTGAGTAGCTGCGACTATAGGCACATATCACCCCTAATATTTGTATTTGTCTTTTGTAGAGGTTGGGTTTCACCATGTTGCCCAGGCTAGTCTCGAACTGCTGGGCTCAAACAATCCTCCTGCCTAGGTCTCCCACTGTGTTGAGACTGCAAGCGTGAGTCGCTGTTCCCAGCCTTATGTGAATTTCAGACATACTTCCAGTATGAACAATTTTCAAACACATATTAGCTTTGATTGAATGAGTAAACCAAACTTAATTCAAAGGTTCAGTATTGTAGGGCTTACTTTCAAGTAATAAAGATCTGGTGCTCCAATTGTTAACTTTCTTTCATTTCCGAAATTGTTGAAAACTGGGTAGAGAAGAGCTCATTTAGAAACAGTGTTTATCAAATGTGAGTCCTTCATCAAGTTTGCAAATTGGAGAAAGGTTTGATAAGTGTTTTCTTGGCCTGAGAAAGAAATTTTGATTTATTGGTGAAATGAAAATTAGGTTCAGAAAAAATGTTTAATGATTAAATATTATTACAACATATTTTAATCTAAAGGGTAAAAAAGGAATTACACTTTATATGATATAAAATTCCAGGCTAGGCGTGGTGGCTCATGCCTGTCATCCTAGCACTTTGGGAGGCCAAAATGAGAGGATCACGAGGTCAGGAGATTTAGACCGTCCTGGCCAACATGGTGACACCCCGTCTCTACTGAAAATACAAAAATTAGCTGGGTATGGTGGCGCATGCCTGTAATCCCAGCTACTTGGGAGGCTGAGGCAGGAGAATAGCTTGAACCAGGGAGTCAGAGGTTGCAGTGAGCTGAGATCAGGCCACTGCATTCTAGTCTGGCCACAGAGCAAGACTTCATCTCAAAAACAAACAAAAAACACATTACATCAAACAGTTATTTCTGTACTACGTCTAAAACCTATTACAAGTCTACCAAGAATATTACAGGAAACATCATATATATATGGCTTGTACATGCTCCTATGTACTTTTCTATCTTATAATAACTTCTCAGAATTCCTGTAGTACTTTACAAATAGTTTTGCAAAGTTTATTCACAAGTATTCAGACAAATGTTGCATGATGGATATTCTGTACATTTTGAAAACGAGGCAGTGATTGTCACAAGGAGGATCTAAGCCCCAGTGTTTTCACTCAATGCTCACTGTTCTCCTTACAGAGAATTTTAGATTTGTGAGTTACTCAAGTATAATTACAAGCACAGAATTAAACTGCATAATTAATAGCATTTAATTTATTTCAGAAAAAAATAAATTCCAGAGTGAATTTATTTATTAGAAAATATTATTTATCAGAAAAAAATGACTATGTATCAGGTAAAATTGAAGCACATTAGCGCATCTCACCAGAAAAAAAGGTTAAACCTCAAGCTTTTAATAGAATTACAAATAGAATACTAATGATTTTTCTGTCCCACACAAATTTGAAATGCACAATATGAAATAATAAAGCAAAAGTGAAGGTACTACTAGTTAGATGCCTCTTTGATTTCTTGCTTTAGACATACCTGTAGCTAACTTCTACTGTGAACATATAGCAATGATAATATTAAAAACTTATAACCATGCTAAAAAATGGGGTAATTTAATTGGCCTCAAATGAAAATAAATGTTTAATATTAAGCAGGTCTAGAAATGAACTACTACTAGATTTTGGTTGCCTGCAAATCCAGACCCAGGTGGCCAGGAGTCTGACTCATGTAGGAAAACTGGGACCAAGAGCTTCTCATGCAAAAGGAAGACAATGAGTTGGGTTGATTTTTGTGACTGCTGGCTTGGGCTTCAGGATGTTTGAAACTGAGGCAGTGAGCAGAGACAGCTAGCACTCAGATCTGGGCAGAAATGTCCACTAGCAATGTATAGGTCAGCATTGTTCCCAATATTTCTCTGTAACATGAGCCAGAAGTCATTAGCATAAGAATTCATTCTAGATGGGTTTGCTGGTGAAAGGTTTAGAACGTCAAGGAAGAACAGAAAGAGGCAGAGAAATATGTTTCTACTTAAGATGAACCTACAAATAAGAATGAAGTAGCCACTGGATAATTCAAAAAGAATTTATGAGGATAAGATTAACTTCAAGAAGTTAACCTGTGGATCTCTTTGACTAATGATAGTGATGGAGGAAATCTTTGACTACTGTTTTTAAGCAATCATCAATCCTCAAGGTATTTAGAGTTTTCAGATCCTGTCATCATAGATTAATTTTTCCAAGACCTTGAGATTAGTTTTTAAAAACTGTTTTTTCTCTTTTTTTAAAAAAAAAGAATAGTCTATGACTTTATAAATGCTGATATTTTAATAAATTTTATTAAAAAATAAAGGAAAATGAGAATTAAAGGAACATTTATTTCTACCCACTCTTGTAGAAAACGAGTTGGGGGTTGCTCAGGTTTGAAGGCATTTTCTCATGTTCATTGGATTTGCCTTGCATGAGTCTGCTCGTGTTTGTAAAAGTAAACTATGTGTTGGTTTAATAATTATAAAAATATGGACTATTAAAAATAAAATAAAATCTGTCTTTAAAATGAATATCCTGTGTTTTTATGGGAGAGGATATGTAAACACATAATATTAAATATATAAGATACACAGATTTTGTTTTTATTTTCTTCACAAACAATCTCAATCATAGTGATGAATGTCTGTCTTGAGAAGAATGTTTTCCACTAGATAAATATACCATAGATGTAGGTTCTAGGAAATTATATTTTAAGTGAAATATTATAAAGAGTTATTTTCCAGGCTATGTTTCTTCATATACATATGAAGATTATATATATATGAGATATGTATATGAATATATATATTCTCCCTACAGATAAAGAGAAAATTCAATTGGCATTCTATCATTCAAAACACAAATATCCAGATAGTCCTATTGAATATCTGAGGCCTAAAAGTTCTTGAAGGTGTTTCACAGCTCTTTCTTTTTTTCAGTGCCTTGCAGGCGGGAATGTGTTTAGGTGACTCTCATTGAAAGACTATTGTAATTAGAGTGATCTCTGTCAGCCAGCCAGCTATAGCTGGGTTGGAAATAGCCTGAGGAGACAAACTTCCCAGAGGTCCACTATTAACAGGTGTGGACATTTGAAATGAGTGAGAGTTGAAGGGGCAGCTCTTCCTCACATATCAGGATGTAACTGCAACTCCTTCTTTACCTATAGCAAAACCTCTAAAAATAATAGGATAAAGTACCGAATGATGTAACCTGAAGTGAGATCATACTCACTGATAGACATTCAACTATTTATGCTTTTGTTGATTGGCCATTCCATCAATTACCTTTTGGAATTTCTTTCTAAATTCAAGTGGTCCTGATGAGATGGTGAGATAAAGTCAGCTTACCATTGATAACGAAGTCACGTATTAGAGAGGTAGTAGAGTCCGGAGGCTGGGGGGGAAGTATCTTCCCTCAGGCAAAGTTAATTTGAACCCAAGTTATACTATTTGCTACCTGTATAAGTTTGTTCTCACGCTGCTATGAAGAAATACCCGGGTCAGAGTAATTTAAAAAGAAAAGAGGTTTAATCCACTCACAGTTCCACATGGCTGAGGAGGCCTCAGGAAGTTTACATCATAGTGGAAGGCACCTTTTCACAGGGTAGCAGGAAACGGAATGAGTGCGGAGCAAAGAAGGAAGCCCTTTATCAAACCATCAGATCTCGTGAGAACTCACTATCAGGAGAGCAGCCTGGGAGAAACCACCCCAACGATTCAATTATCTCTACCTGGTACCGCCCTTGACACATGGGGATTATTACAATTGACAGTGAGATTTGGGTGGGGACACAGCATCCAACCATTTCACTACCTGCATGGCACTAAGCAAATCCCTTAACCACTCGGTTTTCACATTCGTAAATGGGCATAGGAATACTACCTACTTCACTGGACTATAAGGACTAAATAAATCATGGCTTGTTTAGGGAAGTTTCAAGGAATTTACTTTGTGAGAGCCCTACTAATACAGCACTGTGAAGACATAGCTGTGGCCATTGACAAAATTTGACACATCTAGGAAGCACTGTGCCCATTTTGCAGAGTTACTAGATTTTCTCTTCCTTGAGTGGCTGTTGAAAGCTCCTTTTGTGCGATGTTGGCATTCAAAATTGAACTTTTTTTTTTACACTTTCAATCTCGATGTCTAATATAATTCATTCAGAAGTGAACATGAAGTTATTAAGTGTCGATATGTGGTTAAGCAAAAAGTTCTTAGTAAGAGAATATGCCTTAGAATCAATTGATATATCCTATGTCTTCTAAAAATTTTCCTCAAAGCATACAGCAGTTTTCATGTGTAATAAATATAGACTACGTACTTATATTGTTTGTATTATTTAATTATATTGCAAACTCATTTGAAAACATGTTCAAGGTAAAGCCACAGGGACACAAAACACATACAAGAAAAATAATTAAAGATATTTAAGGACCACTTAATTTATTAATTGCCTTAATTTTATATATTTATAAACAAAATATAATTCCAGTAAAAAAGAATCATTTAAACAATTTAAGTTGAATTTAACCACAATGTTTTTCCAGCAAAAAAAAATTAACTGGAAAGACTATAATACCACCACTATTATAAATTTGCCTTTTTGATGTTGTCACTAGGCTTAAAATTAGTTTCTTCATCCTCTCTCAGCTATATTTGTCAACGATTTTTTTGCCATTGGTGAAAAATCATTATCTTTATGAGTTACCTGTGTATATTTTCTTGCTAGCACATAGCTAGCATCTAAGCATAATAAACCTAGGTTGAAAAAACAAACCTTCTTTTCACTCTACCTTTACCCCTGCAGTGCCTTTTAAAAGTTTATTAAATTAACTGAAACTTAAGCAAAGGCTATATATTCTATTTGGATAAAGAGTAAAATTTTCATTCACCAATTATTAGCTTAATTGATTTTTTTCACTTAGTTGTTATTTTTTCTTTACTAAGTCAAATACATTAACTGATGTGTTGCTATCATAAAAAAAGCAACCACAATGCATTAAAAATGTGCAATATAATACCACTTGATTTTTATTACACTTTGAAAGGCAAATGGAGTAAATCAAGAAGAAACAAATCTAAATGCCGTGCTGAAGTGAGGTCCAGCCTTTGAAACCAGCCTCCTATTAATCACAGGGCTGACCTTTTCATTAAGGGGCACTTGTTGAAGTCATTGACACGGTTACCGCATTCATTTGTGAACTGTACTCTATGGCATTCATGTACTGGGGAAGGCACAGTGAAATTAGAATCTCTCCCTGTAGGGGGTAGACATTGACCGCTATTCAATGCCAACGATTGTCGGTTAAAGTATTTCATGAAGA
Organism: Saimiri boliviensis; assembly: GCF_048565385.1. Lineage (NCBI taxonomy): Eukaryota > Metazoa > Chordata > Mammalia > Primates > Cebidae > Saimiri > Saimiri boliviensis. The sequence continues at coordinate 60,971,022 of NC_133458.1, forward strand.
ATGACTTTGAAAATCCGTTTACTACAACATCAGTAACGTCAAATGCAATTCTTAACGAAATATATTTAACTAGAAGTAATTAATTAAACCTCTCATAGCAGCAACTTTGTCTAAGCTAAATCATTTATGAATATACACAAAGGAGTCATCAGGATTCTACTGTCATGGCTTTTAAATCATCATTTTAAATGATGTCCATTCTATAATAGTCAGAAGATTAAAAAAAAAAAGAAACATTGGCTGATGGGGAATTATTTAAACAGTGCAATACTGTTTTGTCTAATTGTGCCTGTCTACCTACTCAACATATGTGCATTGTCCTTTGAGATGACAATTTCTTCCAGACTAATTTTTCATATTAACAATGGTTAAATTTTAAAAATCAACTCAAATGACTATTAATAGATAAAAAGTGCAGACAGTTTTTGTTGCATTTTCTTTCATCTGATCGGCTTTGTACAATGTTGGATGTATTAATTTAGAAATCATAACCGGAATCTTTGGCAGGGCATATGTTCTATGTATTTATTTCATACATGAAGCATCATACATTTGAGCAGCAAATACATTTTTTACATTGGCTGACATTCCACCTGAAAGTGCACCACAGTTAGCTTGTTAACACAATTCAGGATATATGGTATAGTAGTAAAAAGATTCCCCATAGTGAAGTAAAACTCAGAGTAGGGGGTTCAAGGAACAAGGCTATACTCAGATCAAATCTGAACTTCAAGTTCAAACATAGTTTAATGGTGAATCCAAAGTTGTAAATGCAAAATAAACGCAATGTGAAGGCTGCTTTAAACCAAGCATGAAAGACTAAAAAGTCAAAGTTGAGATTTCGTACATCTGGTTTTAATATATCCTCTTATGTTATTAGACAAATGGCCTTTTGTTTTGTTTGTTTAAAAAATTCGCTATCATTGTCATTGCTGCTACAACCTAATGCTGCTTTTAAGAGTTTTTAGTGTCACACCTCTAGTAAGAGATAAAGCTATGGAACAGATTTGTTAAGCAAAAAATATAAGCAAATTCCTCACATTAATGTATGAAGAGTAATGTAGCAGCAATAGTTATATATAAAAGCTGAAATCCGTTTTCAAGAAGGGTATCTGCTTCGTAAAGATTTGTTTTCTATTCTTGAAACTGACAAAGCACTTGCCACCAACATTTTTGACACTTAGAAAGGACACTTCACCCAGAAATAGCAGTTAAAACGCCAAAATACAGGATTGAATTAACAGTATTATTAGCACCACATTTCAGTTCTGAGACCTTCTGAAAGAGGAGTCACTTCAGGAGTATTTCAGCATTAGTGACAGTGCCAGAGCATTGTGCAAAATGAAACTGGAGAAAATTCATGGGGTTATGAACATAAGCTTTGTCCTAGTTCACTTTTACACAGTCTTTAGAGGATTCCCTGGGAGTAAACACCATTAATTAATTCCCAAGTAAAAGAAAGAAAGATAATTTTTCCACTTACAGCATTTGTTGTCCTTTGTCCATGCGTTGAAGTAAAAGGGATGTTCTGTTCTTACCTAGCTCCAGGTTGCCCTCTGGATTAGGCTTAAATGTGAGCGGCAAGAAGCATGTTCACTTTGTAACTGTACCAGGAGCAGCCCATCGCACTGATGCTAGAGAGCCCGTCAGGACAAAGTGCTAAACTTCAGCATGAGAGCACAGCATCTATTACCCCTGAGGCTCTACCATTTCACCTACACCTGGGCGGATCTATCAGGCTTCCTCTCTATTAGAGCTATTTGATTCTGTGTTTTAAAAGGGAGGACAAAAAAAAAAAAAAAAAAAAAAAATTAAAAAAAAAAAAAAGGAGGCTTGCCGTTGTCACACTTGTTTTCTATTAAAGAGCCTTACGGTGGATTGAGTAATTGTGTACGAAGGTAGTCTGGCTGGCAGATGTGTGCAGCCCCAGTGGAGCACTAGATTCAAGGCAGATGGGTTGTACCAGGGCGCAAACAACATTGAGAGAGAGAGAGGCGTGATTAAAACAGCAGGCCTCTGTTTTATAGTGCTGGAAGTGGGGTAGCATTGAAACTCCTAGGAGACAGAGTTACCCAAATGGTATTGCTCTGTAGCAAAGAAAACAATAAATTCAATAAAAAAAGAAAGATTCTCAAACTACAAAAATTATAGAGATATTTATAATAATCACTTTAACTATTAATGAGGGGTTAAATGATGCACCCTTCCCCCAATACACTAACCGAACTTAATTAAAACTACTCAATCATGGGTCATAGTGGATTATTGACAGTGTTAATGTGATAGATTTGAAACAGATCCCTCATTCTGCTACATAAGCCAAGTTATCTTTTTAATCTGAATTAAATTGCTTTAAAGAGATTTACACTGTCAGGCAGATTGACATTCTGCAATTGGACATTTATTTTAATGCTCCTGAAGCCACTTTTTATGGACAATGTTCTCATCTGGGTATTTCTGTATATTACTTATTATCTCAGGCAACTTAATCCATGAAAACTTTAGGGTTTTCTGTGTCACCACTCTTAACAAGAAAAAAAAATGCACAAGTATCAGAATTAGTATAATTAAGTTCCAAAAATCAGGCTGTTGGATCTATTTTCCTATGTGGATGACACGGAGAGTTATTTCCCTGTGTTAAACAGTGTGCACTACTATTGTTAATCATAATGATGGTAATTGAACAGTTGCTACATGACAAACTATGTAAAGAGCTTTACACACATCATCTCTTTTGAGTCCTACAAAGACACTGTAAGGTCAATATTACTATTATTATCACTTTTTTTTTTTCTTGTTAACAGATGAGGAAGTCTCTGAGAGGTTACTCTACCCAAGGTCATGGATTTGTTAAGGTTGGAAGCAGGATTCAATTTGATCTGCCTCTAGAATTCTCACTGCTCCCAATGTCAGGCACTCTCCATGAAGAATAATTTTTATCCAGTACAAAATCAAATGATTATCATTGATTTATTCTATAAGAAAATATAAAATAAACTTATTTATATTCATAATTACAGTTTAGAAGTAGATACTCTAACTTCATGTGCCCAAAAAGGTAGTAGAAATATAGTGTAGTCCTCTGATAGATACTTAGACCCATGACAGAGGGACCCATCAAGTTAAGAATTGCCTAAGAACTTAAATTTTTAAAATAATTTATTGGAACATTTTTATAATGAAAATCTCTTGAGCAAATGATTCCTTAATATCCCAAATTCATTTTTAGAAAAATTGGTAGAAGAAAGTACGGGATTAAAAACTTAAAATTATCAATTGATTTTTCATGTTTCTGTAAGTTGGCCAAAATTCATTCATTGTTTGATTAAAAATTTCTGATTATTCTTTTTATAATTTACCATTTTTCTGTAAATACTTTATCCTAATAGAAGCTTATTTTAGTCACCAGTAAAATTATGTAATTTAGAACACTAAAAAAAAAGGAAAAACCTCATTTCACTCACTGCTGGAAACAAGACAAGAAAATAATTCTAAAAAAAGTAACTTAATTAAAAACTGTATTTAAATTATGAGACTAACATTTATTGTAAATTGTAAAAGATAAACAATATGTAAGCCTGATTTTTAAATAATTGCATTCTCTTATGCTGTATGTCAGATCACACTAGCATACATGTCTTTTGTCTTCTGATTTTGGATATTTATAATAATCACAGTAAACAATTAGAAAAGTGTCCTCTCTGTTATTCAATCTGAAAGAAAAGAATAAGACCAAACATGCTTCAAAATGCAAAAAACATTTTTAAGGGAAGTGTTAAAAAGTAATAAAGGAGAAAATTAATATATGGAAAAAATGTAAGGAAAAGACGATGTAAGCAAAGACCAGAGATAACAGAACCCAAGAAAAAAACAGATAAACAGATTGTGACTTCAGTGTAGCCCAAGGGGCCAAGGCAATTTGAAGAGGTCTAAATGGTTCATAACTATCATTTGTATATGGCTGTTGTATGAGAAGAGGTTCTCTTTAACAATGTTTGGTTATTTTAGAGAGTGTTTCTGTATAAGTGCATGTATGTAAATGTAATTTTCATAACCTAAAGACATTACAAACATGTGTTGATATTCAAGTTACAGAAATTATACTACTGGATGAGCACAATATTACCTGTAGAAATATAGGAGAGCAATTTATCATAACTTTCTTTAATTGGATTTGAAGTTTCTGGCTATCTGAACTCTCTGTTATGAACTTCAGGCAAACTTTAGCATTATCAGATTTCAAAAATTTTCACTGGAAAAACAAACAAAACTTTTGCATTTTCATGGTTTCACATAATGTACCATGAAGATTTTCACTGTAATATTTTCTCCTATCTTAGTTGAAAAGGAAACATACTGGAAACATCCCAAGAAAAAACATCCTGAGAATTTTCCAGTCTAAATTTTATACGAAAGTTTGGATAAGATTTGGAGATGCATACAGTCTTTATTTTGATTTATATCTAGGTTTTTTTTCCCCAACCCATCATACAAGCATATTCACAAGGGACTACTCTTTAACAAATGCTCTCCAATTTATAAACGAATGATTCAATGTTTACTAACTTTTCTTTTTCCTATAGGAAGGCAAAAATCAAAATTTCCCCACCAACACATGTCTAGCTGGCCACATCATTCCTGATTTCGACCTGCCTTCAATTGAGTTTATGCCCATTCTATTAACTCACAAATTCCCCTTTCGTTTTACTGATGGGAGACTATGGCAGTGGTTGTGCTGTCTGTGAAGTTGTTATTAACAAGATTCTTTTAACGAACTTCAAATATGGTCTGTCATTTCTAATTAAATATCAAAATGGTTTGCTGAAATTATGTACAAATATTTCTGCTTAGTAAATATGTTCAAGTATTTACAATATGTCATGGAAGCAAAAATGTAGGGCATTTTTAATGATCTTGTTTAAGAAGTGATTCTCTTTTAGACATGTGTCTTGCTTTGGTCAAGCTTTTGAAGCCCAAATGGTAAATAATTTTAGTTCCAAGCCGCTTATTTCTGAGTTTAAGAAAATAACAAAACACCATGATGATCCCTAGTATCAAGCTGGCACTTTTGAAAACAGTGGAATTTAAACACACTTGATATAAAATCCCTTAAAAACCTTTCTGGCCAGGTTTGGTGGCTAATGCCTATAATCCCAACACTTTAGGAGGCCAAGGCAGGTGGATCATGAGGTCAGGAGTTCAAGACCAGCCTGACAAAGATGTGAAAACCCATCTCTCTGTAAACGCAAAAATTAGGTGGGAGTGTAATCCCAGCTACTTGGGAGGCTGAGGCAGAGATTTGCTTGAACCTGGGAGGCGGAGGTTGCAGTGACCTGAGATTGCGCCACTGCACTCCAGCCTGGGAGACAAGGAGAGACTCCGTCTCTAAAAAACAAAACAAAAAAAGAACAAAAAATGAACAAAAAACTTTCCGTATTTTTATACTTTTTTACTCCATAGTTTCAATTTTGTGCCTCATTAATCCAAGGATATAAAACACATGGAGTTCCTTAAAGCATAGGGTTCACTGTCACTTTTACAGATATATCTTCTTCCCAGTGTGGTTTATTGGGGTGTGATTATATGTAAGGTAAAGATAAAATAGTTTTGTTTTTTTGTTGATTCACCAGCTTTAAAATATATCATGCAATGAGCAGAGAAAGTAAAAATTTAGGCACCAGACTATTAATATTATATTAACATTATGATATTAAATTAATAGCATGAGCTATCAATAGAAATGGATTGGATAGAATTGTAGGACAGGATTTATTTCTATGAGCAGATCTCAAAGGAGTATACAGAGATTTGCCAACTGGGTGTGAATAATCAAGAATTCGACTAATCTTTGGGGTAACTCCTTTTATGGAACTAGGCATGATTTAAATAATTATACAATATAAAAATATTTCCAACATTGGTTCTCTTCTCTTTCTATTGGTTGGTGCAAAGTAATCATGGTTTTTTCCATTAAAAATATTTACTAATCCTAAAGACATTATAAGCATGTGTTAATATTCAAGTCACAGAAATTATACTACTAGATGATCAAAAAATTACCTGTAGAAATGTTACTTAGGAGAGCAATTTATCACAACTTTTAAAAATTGGATTTAAGTAAATTAGGTTGAAGTTTCTGGATATCTGAACTCTCTGTTAAGAACTTCAGGCTTAACACTTAAAACTTCAGGTTGAAAACTTAAAGAAGTTTTTACTTTTCAATAGCAAAAACCGTGATTACTTTTGCACCAATCTAATATTATATCTTAAATATCTTCCTAAAAATACTCTGGCCAAGGTAAGAACATGCTCTCTAAAAATTTTATTGCAATGAAAATGCTAGGGATTTAGGAGGAAGATAAAATGTACTAAATGAAATATTTTTAAAACTTATTCTTTATTCTCTGGATTAGTTTAGGATGTTAGTTAACAGTAGTCTGGTACAGTGTACTTTTCAAAGGACAAGCTGCATCATGGAATAATTTCTTTGAGGAATATAAATAGCATGGCTTGTCAAAAGTGGTACAGGTTTGTGATCAAAAAGGCTCCAGGTAGGTTGAAGTCCTTAAAACCATAAATCTCCATGAGGTGACCAAGCCAAGGAAAGTTATTATTTGAAAAAGGTACATTTGGGTGAGTTCAAAATTAGACAAAATTTGGGAGTGGAGGACAGAGGGATAGAGGGAAATTTGAAGGAAAGAGGTCTCAAAAAAGTTCTGCCAACTTGACAGTTTTGCCTCAGCCAACATTGGGAAATACACAAGATAACTGGAGACTATTTGTAAGCCAGTTAATCAAACACTAAAATCCTTGCATGAATATTATTTTTTTACTATATTTTCAAGATTTGCCAGACAAGTTTTAATTTAGCTGTCACTGATACATAACAAGTCCTAGTGTCTGACCTCAATATTTTGCAAACTACTAGGGATAAAAATATACACCAAAAGCAAATTAAATAATATTTCATGGTCAGAAAGAATGATACATACAGTAAATTTAATAAAAGGTCAGAAAATGAGAGTTCAATATGGATTTCATGAATTCATAAGTGGTCAAGGACTTCGGTTCAAAAATGATGACAAAAGTAGTCTCTGTCAAATAAAAGGGTTAAATTGGGGAATCGTGAATAAAATGTGGGAAGGGCAAGATCACATAGAACAAAGAAACACTGTTAGAAGTTTTCTGGTAAGTGTCTGGCATGATAAATATCATGTTTGGGAAAGATTAATTGGAAGGGATTAGAAAAATGCAAGACTGCCTTTGAGGCTGCTGCAATAACTCAGGCACTGACCTACTTTCTCGATTTGATCGTCACTTTTCCCTCAGCATAAAAGTATCCCTGCAGACTGATACACTCTAGTCCTTGTTGCATTCCATTCTCATTTCTACTCCCATGTTTATGCCACGTGCTTGTGGTTCACTGGAAAGAATAGGATTTAAAAACAGTCTTTGACCCAAATCCCGATTCCACCACTTAATAGAAATTTAACTTCCCTAATCCTATTCAATAAATGGAATTGTGACACTTTTGAAGTTGAGCTGTGATAAGATCTTTATAAAATGAATTAAATATAAACGAGCTTAATTAATTAATATCTTTATATTTCCAATTTCTAACATCATGGCTAGATTCTAGTATAAATGTCCAAAATTTTTCAAATGTTTGTATATCTTAATATTTTTCATAATATTTCTCAAAAAATGCGAAAAACTTACCAAGTTTAATTTTGTAGAATTACCAAATGGACTAGGTTAATGATAATGATATTAGAAACAAACTAAAACAAAAAAGCCGTGTATTCAAGAGAAATCTCAAAGCTAAAAGCAACAATACTTGGTAACAAATTAGAGATGAAGACAGAGGCTGAGTCAAAATTGATTTGACAAATAACAGAAAATTACAGTAGATTAAACAAGACCATGGTTTATTCAATGTTTCTTTCTTGTTCAAGTAAGAGAAGTTCACAAGTATCCTTCCAAGTCTTGTATTGTACGGCATCATTTCTCAAAACATAAGAGACCTACCAACTTCTTTGTTTCTGCCCTGCCAGTCCCATCTAATGGATGTCATTTTCAAGGTAAACAAACAAACAAACAAACAAACAAACAAAATAAAAACAAAAAAAAAAAAACCAAAAAACAAAAATGCTGCTGGAATTCTAGTCATTGGTTTTGTGGTAACCAAAAGTTTGATAGTGAGGCTAAAAACAAGTCCATACCAGGTGTTAAAGGGCCAATCCAAAATACTCCAAGTAAAAAATTCTGACTTTAAATTTGAGTGGATCCTGTAATTCCAGCATTTTGGGAGGCCAAGGAGGGCAGATCACTTTTGCCCAGAACTTTGAGATCAGCCTGGGAAACATGCTGAAAATCCCTTTCTACAAAAAATTGGCTGGGCATGGTGGTATGTGGCTGTAGCCCCAGCTACTTAAGGGATCTGTGGCAGGAGGATCACTTGAGTCCCGGAGGCAGAGGTTGCAGTGAGCTTAGATGACTACTGATTGTGTCTTTTGATGCACAAATGTTTTAAATTTTGGTGTAGTCCAGTTTACCACCTCTTTTCTTTTGCTGCCTATGCTTTACGTGTCATAGCCAAAAATTCGTTGCCAAACCCAATGATATGATAACTTTCCTCTGTTTTCTTCCAAGAGTATTAATGCTGTAGCTCTTACATTTGTGTTTTTAATCCATTTGGTGATAATGTGGGTATATGGCATAAGGCAATCGTTCAAATCATTCTTTTGAATGTGGATATACAGTTTTACCAACACCATTTGTGGAAAAAATACTGCCTCTTCCTCATTGAATGGTCTTGTCAACACTGTTGAAGATCACTTGACCGTATATGTGAAAGTTTATTTCTGGACTCTGAATTCTGCCCCATTGCTCTGTATGTCCATTTTTATGCTGCTATACACTTTGGATTACAGTGGCTTTACAGTAAGTTTTAAAATCAGAAAGCATGAGACCTCTTTGTGTTTTGTGGGTTTTTTTCTTCAAGGTTCTTTTGCCAATTTGTGTTTTTTTGAGATTGCATATAAATTTTTGGATAGATTTTTCTCTCTCTGCAAAATCACCATTGAAATTTTGATAGAGATTACACTGAATCTATAGATCACTTTGGGTAATACTGAACTCAACAATATGAAGTCTTCCAGTCCATAAATATGGGGCATCTTTTTATTTTATTAGTGTCTTTAATTATCTTTCAGCAACTTTTTAAAGTTTGCAATGTACAAATTTTTGCCTACTGGGTTAGATTTATTCCTATTTTCTTTTTGAATTAGTCTGTTTTCACACTGCTGATAAAGACATACCTGAAACTGGGTAATTTATCAAGAAAACGAGGTTTAATAAATTCATAGTTTCATGTGGCTAGAGAGGCCTCACAATCATGATGAAAGGTGAAAGGGACATCTTACATGGAGGCAGTCAAGAGCGCACAAGAACCAAGAGAGGCTGGGTGCGGAGGCTCAAGCCTGTAATCCCAGCACTTTGGGAGGCTGAGGGGGGTGGATCAGGGTCAAGAGATTGAGACCATCCTGGTCAACATGGTGAAACCCCGTCTCTACTAAAAAATACAAAACGTTAGCTGGGCATGGTGGCGTGTGCCTGTAATCCCAGCTACTCAGGAGGCTGAGGCAGGAGAATCACCTGAATCCAGGAGGCGGAGGTTGCGGTGAGCCGAGATCGCGCCATTGCACTCCAGCCTGGGTAACAAGAGCGAAACTCCATCTCAAAAAAAAAAAAAAAAAAAAAAAAGAACGAAGAGAAAGGGGTTTCCCCTTATAAAACCTTACAGTCTCATGAGACACAGTCACTACCACAAGAACAGTAGGGAGGAAACCACCTCCATGATTCAATTACCTCGCACTGGGTCCCACAACACATGGGAAATATGGAAGCTACACTTCAAGATGAGATTTGGGTGGGGACAAAGCCAAACTATATCACTGTTATAAATTAAATTGAAATATGCTTAGTATTTGTAAGAGTAATTATTACGGAAGGTTTGAAGTCTTTGGTATTCTCTGTTCTCCCAAGCTCTATACCCCTTCTCTTTCTCCAAAATCTATACTGATCATTAATTTGGTTTTTATAATCAGAAAATATAATGGTATTAATTTGCATTAATAGTATTTATTGGGTTTTAAAGTTTAATTTTTAAAACCCAACATTACAGACAGATTGATTCATGTTAATAGAAATAAAGTTAATTATTTTAATAGTGGTAACAAAGTTTTTCATGTGACTCATACAATATTTTTGTCAGTAAACAGTTTTAATCTATCTTATTTTGGTTGTTTTTGGTTTATTTATTTATTTACATTTATTTTTAGTTCTAGATTCGGGGAGTACATGCACAGGTTTGTTACATAGCTCTATTGTGTATATCTCTTTCTTGATAAATTTTTTAAACAATACTTATTTTCTTTTTCAAATCAACACAAATTTTGTATATATATATATATATATATATATATATATATATATATTTTTTTTTTTTTTTTTTTTTTTTTTTTTTTTTTTGAGACGGAGTTTCGCTCTTGTTACCCAGGCTGGAGTGCAATGGCGCGATCTCGGCTCACCGCAACCTCTGCCTCCTGGGTTCAGGTAATTCTCCTGCCTCAGCCTCCTGAGTAGCTGGGATTACAGACACACGCCACCATGCCCAGCTAATTTTTTGTATTTTTAGTAGAGACGGGGTTTCACTATGTTGACCAGGATGGTCTCGATCTCTTGACCTTGTGATCCACCCGCCTCGGCCACCCAAAGTGCTGGGATTACAGGCGTGAGCCACCGCGCCCGGCCAAATTACATATATTTATTATGTAAAACATAATGCTTTGAAATATGTACACATCGTAAAATGGCTAATTTAAGCTAATTAACATATGTATTATTTCATACACATCATTTTTTTTGGTAGTGAGAACACTTAAAATCTCTGTTACCAATTTTAAAGACAATACATTATTATTAACTATAGGCACCACGTTGTAAAACAGATTTCTTAAGCTGATTCCTCCTATCCAACTTATATTTTGTATCCTTTGCTCAACATCTCTTCAACCTCACTCTACTCTACTCCTAGAACTTGTTAACCACCATTATATTCTGTACTTTTATGAAGTTAACCCTTTATGTTTTAAATATAACTGAGATCATGGCATATTTGTGTTTTTGTTTTACATACTATAAATGTAAATCTGGCTTCTTACATTTAGCATAATGTCCTCCAGGCTTTATCCATATTATTGTAAAATGACAGGATTTTCTTCTTTTTTGAAGCCAAATAGTATTCTCATATATACATATATATATGAATAAAGAAAACATTATATATATAATATATATGCAAACATTGTTTTCTTTATATGAATGAAGAAAACATTATGTTATATATGTAAACATCATATATATTATAAATGTTTTCTTTATATGTATATTATATATAATGTTTTCTTCATTCATTAATGAACACAGATTGATTTTATATCTTAGCTATTTTCAGTAATACTGTAGTAAATGTGGCAGTGTAGTCATTACCTAATGACTGTGCTAATTTATATTTCCCCAATAGTGTGCAATGATTTTCTTTTTCTCCAGATCCTCACCAGTATTTCTTCTTTCACCTTTATAATAACAGTCATTGCAATAGATGTGAAGTAATATCTCATTGTGGCTTTAATTTGCATGTCTCTGATGATTAGTGATGTTGAACATTGTTTCATATACCCGTTGACCATTTTTATGTCTTCTTTTGAGAAATAGCTATTTGGGTTCTTTGCCCATTCTTTACATTGGGTTATGTCTTTTCAAACTATTGAGTTTTTTGAGTTTCTTACATGTTTTGGATATTAGCACCTTAACAGTACATGGTTTGCAAACATTTTCTTTCATTCTATGGGTTGTCTCTTTACTTAGCTAATTGTTTACTGTGCAGAAGCTTTTCAGTTTGACAAAATCTCATAACTAAGAATGTAAACTTATTTGGAAATAGGGCTTTTGCAGATGTAATTTAGTTAAGAACTGTGAAAAGAGATTATTCTCTATTTAGGATTACCTCTATATTTAATGACTGGTATTCTTATAGGAGAAAAAGCTGCAGAGACACACACAGGAATGTACCATGTGATGATAAAGGCAAAGATTGCTCTACGTGCCAAGGAACATGCAGTATTCCTGGCAACAACCAGAAACGAGTAATTATGGAACAGATTCTTGCTCAGAGCCTCCAGAAGAAACCAAGTCTGCCAACTCCTTAATTTTGGACTTCTGGTTTCCAGGATTGTGAGAGAATAAATTTTTGTCATTTTTAGTGATGAAGTTTGCTGTAATTCGTTATACCATCCCTAAGAAACTAATGCATTACTTTATAAGTGTTAATTCATTTATCTCTCATAACAGCTGCATGAATTAGTTCCTACTCTTACCCAATTTTATAGATGAGGAAATGAAGCTACAAGATACTAAATAATTTACCAGAAGTTACACAGCTGGGAAGTGGTGGAGACAGATGGTAACATACAAATTAGTAGAAACATGCTACATTGCCTCCTAATCTGGGCTAATTTAGTAATTATGGGCATTCAAATGCATATAGCTGGCTTGACTTGCTAACATTTGACCACCACAATGATTACTAAATCTTTACTTTCTTGTACATGTTAGAAAAGGATGGCTAACTGTATTTTCATACATCAAGAATGTTTCTATAAGTTTGTACATAAAAAACATTTTCTACCACCAATTTTTAAAATTGTCACCTGATTTATCAGAAGTTAATCACAGCACATGTTGATTATACTTATTTGGACATCACTTTTTAAAGAACACTGAAGGAATTTGAAAAACTAAAGCAAATGCTAAAAATCCTTTAGGCAGGAAGTATCAGAGGAGTGAAAACTGGTTTTCATTGTTCAAATAATCATTCTATAATACTTCAATATTTCACAGTTGCATGTTACATGTATCATTTTGTTTATGTGATGGGAAATTGCAAGGAAGTACAGTTTATTTTGTAAATCCAGTTTTTGGTAGCGCAATAAGAAGAAATAAAATCTTTATTATAATATGTATTTCTGTCCAATCATCAATCAGCAAATTCTACTAACTCATCTAAACACAACTAACTCTTTCTAACTTTCTAACCAATCTAAACTCATGTAAGTTTTCTCAAATCTTCATTTTAGCAATACTATGTTCATATTTATAAAATAATCATTTGTTGATACTTCAGATTTCCCATACATATGAGTTTTTATAATCTTCTAGACTTAAAAATTGATTAAATATTTAACACATGCTAAATATATTAGGGTTTATGGAACTGTAAAATTTATTTTGTATTTGTTGTTGCTTAATGAATGAATGGAATTTCATCCAAAAAAGGATTCTTTACATTTAGAAATAACCTTTTATAATTGTATATATCCTTGTACTTTCCCTTATTAATATTCAATCAATCTCAAAAATTGTCCATTATGCCCCTAAAGCAGGCGTCCCCAAACTACGGCCCACGGGCCGCATGCAGCCCCCTGAGGCCATTTATCCGGCCCCCGCCGCACTTCAGGAAGGGGCACCTCTTTCATTGGTGGTCAGTGAGAGGAGTACAGTATGTGGCGGCCCTCCAGCGGTCTGAGGGACAGTGAATTGGCCTCCTGTGTAAAAAGTTTGGGGACGCCTGCCCTAAAGCATGGAACTTAACAGACCCTTTGTAAACCTAGTTTCTATAAGCTTTTCTTATTCTCTCTCCTTTTCCAGTTCCCTGAACACATTTGTAATATAGGAAAATGAGGTTAGAAATGTATGCCTTTATGTGCCTTTACAAACAAATAATTCTTCAGCAGTTTTTCATTGAGAATCTACTATATACAAGTCATTATACTAGATGCAGTGGGGTAAATATAACATTATTAATATTGTTTAGCTAAGACAAACTCAGTTAAATTATTAGTAAATAGTTTTAAAATATTGTCCTTTGGCTTTATGAAATTATTAAACATATTAGGTAATGTATTTAAGGGTTCTCTGTATTATCTTATAGTGGTGTTGATTATCAGTGATGCCAATAACAGTCTTATTTTATTTTTTCAGTTAGCAAAGCCCATCTACAAATATAAATTGTGTTCAAAATTACTCATCATGGGAATGCTTCAAACTACTAGTGCTTATAGATAATATATTGGTAAAGATAAGTAAGTTAATTTAAAAAATGAAAATAATCCTGCTAATAAAAGCATATTCTAAGTTGCCAGCAAATGTTGTTTTAAATGATGTTAGAAACACTGTGTTGGTAACCATGCTTGCTCATCAGGATACTATGTGTGAACTGAGCTTTAAACACTAGAGATTAAATAATAACAAAGAGAAGACCCTGAATACCACATTGAGAGTTTTATTTTATTTGGAGTGTCAACTGGAAGGCACTGTGGAGCCTTAGAACGGGAATCATGAAACATTATATTTGACAAGCTATTTCCCTATGAGAGCTTCACAAGTGTTTTGAGGCAAGAATGCTATCATTAAAAAAAAAAAATCAGTAGTTTGGCTACAGGTAGTGATGACTTGAGCTGAGTCTTGAACTGTAATAACAGAGCAAAGAAAAATTCCAGGAAATAGCATGATGAGCTGCATTTGGGTAATTACTCAAACACAGGGGACAGAGAATAACAGATACAAAGGAGACTTGGAAATAAATACAGACTATTCTGTGACAAAACAAGAGTGATCAACTATCTTTCTAATCACAATGTTTATGAAAGGCCACATTGCAAAGTTGACTACACAAACCAAAAATATAATTCTCCATATATACAAAAGAGATTTAATTTCTAAACAGCATGATCCACTGTTCTGCATATTTTTAGTGTGGCAGAAGACAAAGTGCTTTTCCTGAAAATTTTAAGTGGACTCGTTTTTTTCTGCTCTGTTATTTTATGCCAACAGTAATCAGTAGGCTGAATGGCTGTCCATACCCAGAGAAATGTTACCACTGAATTAGTGTCAGCCTGGGGAGACATAATAAGTGATGTTTTGAAGGGGTCACCTTTACATTGAGGGCTGCTTAAGTGTTTCTTCAATGACCTGGAAAATGAAATAGAGAACAGGCTCATCAAATTTGTAGATGAGTTCAATCTCCTGAAGAGAATAAAGATAGAACGACTCATGGAAGATGGATTCAGTATTCAAAATGAACTTGGCAAATTGAAAAGGCAATGAAAGATGAACTGAACGAAGTTCAAATAGGTCAGATTCAAGTTAGTGCAACACAGACAAAGATCCAATGTCAAAGGATTCACAGTATCTTTATACTGATGGGGAAAGGTGATTTAGAATAGTGTTTGAAATATTCTCTTTAGCGATACCATGCCAAAAAAGGAGTGGGGAGTGGTACCTGTAATGGCAGCCTTACACTGAAAAACCAAATTCACCACATTCTAGAACTTTCTTTAGATTTAATCTAGGGACCTAATCCTCACAAAGATTTCTCTGGGACAGTTCAGCAATAGATATTTACTAGATGGACTTATCGTGTTACTTCTGTTATTCTAATGCTACATCACAAACATTTGCTACATACATTTGTTATCTAGCATTAAAACTATATTTAATGTAGCTAATAAGCGTGAACAATTTTAGTCCAAAAAATTAGGATCAAGTAAAGAACAACCTATGCTCATAAAAATGATTTTGTATATTTTTGAATATGAATATTTTTCTTAATCACGTTGTTTACAATATTAAGTAACTGAACAGCAAGTCAAGAAATAATAGTTAAATAACAACCATGTATGGTACTGAGGTAAGTACTGGTATATGGCTGGGGAATAAACAATAGAATCTCTGACTTCAGTGAGCCCATATCTAGGGCAGGAGTCAGCAAACTTTCTGTAAAAGGCCAGGTAGTAAATACCTTAGACTTTCATTGACCATATGGTATCTGCTGCAATGAATCCGCTTTGCTGTTGTATCATAAAAGCAGCCATATTCAATATGCAAATAAAGAGGTATGGCTGTGTTCTCATAGACATTTCTTTATAAAAATTAGGCAGCATGGCAAATTTGGCCCACAGGCCTTAGTTTGCCAAACCCTGTTCCAGTGAATAAGATAGGCATTAAGCAAGTAAAAACCTGATATAAAAACAAGTAGAGTGACGTGCGATAAAATACCAAGAGATGAGCAACAAGACTATTTTAGAATGGGTGGTTTAGAAAGGTTTTCTTTAGGAAATGACATTTCAGATGGGACATGAAGAATGTTTATGCTTTGCCCATCCCCACTGCGACAAAGGCTCTGGAGCAGAATGGCATTTGAGCAGGTGATGCCCTAGAAAACGGCCAGGCAGCAACAGATATGGGACCTAATCTAAGTAAGGGGAAGGACATGGTTAAAAAAAAGAAAGAAAGAAAAGAGAATGTCCAGCTAATCAGGAGGCTGAGGCAGGAGAATTGCCTGAACCCAGGAGACGGAGGTTGCGGTGAGCCGAGATCGTGCCATTGCACTCCAGCCTGGGCAACAAGAGCGAAACTCTGTCTCAAAAAAAAAAAAAAAAAAAAGAGAATGTCACTATCATCCAGACAGAGCATTATGTTCCAGTAGAATGAGGCAGTTTAAAAAATAAATCACCACTGGTCATTAGAGAAATCCAAATCAAAACCACACTTAGATATCTCACGCCAGTTAGAATGGCAATCATTAAATAATCTGGAGACAACAGATGCTGCAGAGGATGTGGAGAAATAGGAATAATTTTACACAGTTGGTGGGAGTGTAAATTAGTTCAACCATTGTGGAAGACAGTGTGGCTATTTCTCAAGGACCTAGAAATAGAAATCCCATTTGACCCAGCAATCCCATTACTGGGTATATACCCAAATAACTATGAATCGTTCTACTATAAAGACACAAGCACACGTATGTTCATTGCAGCCCTGTGTACAATAGCAAAGACCTCGAGCCAACCCAAATGTCCATCAGTGATAGACTGGACAAAAATATGTGGTACATATACACCATGGAATACTATGCAGCCATAAAAAATGATGAGTTCATGCCCTTTCTAGGGACTTGGATGAATCTGGAAACCATTATTCTCAGCAAACTGATACAAGAACAGAAAGCCAAACATTGTATGTTCTCATTCATGAGTGGGTGTTGAACAACGAGAACATGTGGATGCAGGGAGAGGAGCATCACATACTAGGGGCATTTGGAGGGGGTAAGGGAGAGATAGCAGGGGGTAGGGAGGGAGGGGAGGGTGGGGAGGGATAACATGGGGAGAAATGCCAGATATGGTATGTACCTAAAGTAAAATAAATAAATTGAAAATAAAAAATAAATAACTGCACACATAAATGAGGCAGATAATTTCAGATCATGAAAAGCGCTATGAAGAAAATAAACCAAGTTCATATGATAGCATGATTTGGTAGCAAGGAATCTATGAGCATGACACCTTGGACGTGACCATCAGTAAGAAGTTCCAGCCTGAGGAAACAGTAAATGCCGAGGCTCAGAGATGAAAGTAACTTGGCATGATATAGGGCCAGAACAATGTCTGAGGTGAACATAGCATCTTTTGGAAATGGTGACATTTACTGTGATGTACAAGATTGAGGGAGGAGCAGGACTAGAAAGAAATGTCATAAATTCTGTTTCGGTTTTGTCAAGTTTTCATTGTTTCATAAGCATCTAAATCAAGATCTTCAATATGCAGTTGGATATATGAGTCCTGGGCTTAGAGCTAAGAAAAAGGCAAGGGATGGAAGTAAAACATTTGGGAAGAAGTTTTAAATGCAGCAAGTCAATGTCTTTGGGTGTAGTGAATTATAAAGACTCTGGCACAAGAAATTAGAAAGGTAAGCAAAGTCACATCATGCAGAGCCTTGCATGCCATGTTAAGTAGGTTATATTTTATTTCAAAAGTACTGAGAAGAAACTGCATGATTTTTAAACAAGGAGTGATATGATTCAGTTTATAGTCGCCTGTCATTATTTGTGGATTTCATATTTATGAATTTGCCTACTCATATCCACCAAATCTATACTCACAGCATTTGTATGGTCACCCACAGACATACAAAGGGGGTGAAAATTTGAATCCCCAGATGTCCATGTGCCCAGCTGAGGCTGAACAAGGGAATGTTCTGCTTTCTTGTTTCAATTCTCATACTACGTAAGTTTCCTTTTTGTGGTCTATTTAGTACCACATTTCCCTCATGTTTATGCTTATTGTTGCGATTTTGTTGTTTAAAATGGTCTCCAGCCATAGTGCTGACATGCTGTCTAGTGTTCCTGAGTGCAAGATGTCTGTGATATGCCTTAAGGGACAGATACCTATGTTAGATAAGCTTTATAGAAGCATGAATTATGGTGCTGTTGGTCTGGAGGTCAAAGTTAATGAATCAACACTAAATATTAAATGAAGTGTCTTTAACAGAAACAGTCTTAAAAAACAAAATTATGTATTGACTGATTGATAAAAATTTTGCAGCCAGAAGTTTGCAGGAGCCTAACCTCGTGTTTCCCCAAGGAGCAATGGTTCCGTATTCACTAATTCAGTGTTTGCAGCAACTTCCTAGAACATAACTACCTTGAATAAAGAGGATTGACTGAAGATCTCAAAAAGGCTACACTGAATTACATAATGAAACAGTTGGGTTTATTATAAGGAAGCTTTTCCTGTAGTTGTATAAAACATTGGCAGGACTTCTTTAGGGAACAAAAAAGAAAAGCAATTTCTGTTTCAAATGGCTATGTTTAAAAAAAAATCAACCAGTAATTGAGAAATTTTAGACATATTATATATAGCTGTTGGGTTATTGTATCTGTCATTAAATAAAATGTAAAGTGAAGTTTTAGTTGACTTTTTCTGCCCTGGCGTTGAAATCAACAAATACAATTATATACATGTGTGAAACTAAAGCCAAGGGCACAGCACAGTGCATGATGAATAATCTTTGCTCTAATAAGTGTTAGCTGCTGCTGCTGTTTCCAATGCCCTATATAAGAATGCCCTATTTCTACCCAGAGATGGCATTCCCAAGGGACAAAGGTGGCAACCCAAACAGATTAACCAAGATACGTTTCCTAAAGTTAGTTATGACCAAAGACAGTCTCTGCTCATGCCTGTTATTTCAGTCAGTATCCCATTTTGTTGGTGGTCCCTTTGTTGGTACAAAAGATTATTTGCCCATACTATGCAGAGATGTTTCAAAAATAAAAATATGAAATATGGATTTAGTGGTGGAGCAGCTGCCACTTATCCTCAGAATCAGATAGGCAAGGGGCTAGGGACTGGGGAGTGTTCTAGGCCAATGTATTCTAATCAGGAACAGAATAGGCGGTGGCTGTCTTAGGTTCAAAGAGAGATGTTGGAGCTAAAATCCAAGAGGAGCAGAAAGTTTTCAGAAATGGGTTTTCGCAGTGATGGAGCAGAAAATGTGTTTACAATAGCACCATCGGGGGAAGGAAGTCACAGGGATGCTGCAGAAACTTGAATTTGTAGACAGTTACCAAATTACGAAATGTAAAAAGCAAATTTTTTAAAACACAAAAAAATACTCATATAATGAAAACAGAAGGGCTGACATCAATGTAGACATAAAATATTGATTTCATTTTTGAGTTTATTCCTTTAATGGTCTTTATTTCCTGCCAGTCTCTACTTTTCCTTCATGACCTAAATTATGTCAGGAACCATCTTTAACACGTAAGCCCACAGTGAACTATTTCATCCTCCTTGCATCACACATCTAGTCCCTTTGCTCACCTAAGTCCTTCCTTCTTAATGCCTTACTTTTGCCCAATCCCTCTTGCTCACACTCTTGCCTGAATTATGTCAGCCACTCTCAATTCTTTGCCTCGTCTCTTATATCTATAAAGTCTTACCTTATAGACATTTTTTAAAAAGTAAAGATTTTATTAAAAATCCTTTTGTTTACTTCTTTCTTCTTTATATCTATCTGTTGAATATTGTACTAATCTCTTTATCATTCCGTAACCCAGTTTTAACTCTCAGTAAACTTTTTCTCTGTTCTCATCTGTTCATTTTCTTTTTCTTTCCGTTTTGTTTTTTCTTTGCTTCGATTGTCCAAATAAAGTGAAATTTTAATGTTTTTTCTTTTTTTGTTATGTTACAAATTTTAAGTGAATTGTTTACTTTCTTTAAAAAATAAAGTGGGCTGTAAAGTTATTCCTTACTAAGAAGGCTTGCTGTGTGTGCCGTGACTCCTGTCCAGCTCTCCTGCTGCAACTAAAACCATTATTTACTAACCTGCACCAAATCTAGAGCCTTCTTTCAGTTTCTCCCTAGCACAACATCTTGCTAATTTCAAGGATTATCTATTCACAATTTTCTCCTCTTTGAGTGCATTTTCCTAGTCTTCATTACTCCTAGTAATTTCTTAGCTTAAATGCCACTTCCTCAAATAGATCAATCAACAGATATTCACTGATTACTGTGATATTGTCAACCTGATTGGATGCAAAGTATTGTTCCTGGGTACATCTGTGAGGGTGTTGCCAAAAAAGATTAACAATTGAGTCAGTGTACTGGGAGAGACAGACCCACTCGCAATCTGCCTGGGCACCATCCAATCAGCTGCCAGGACAGCTAGGATTAAAGCAGGCAAAGGAAAGTGGATGTGCTAGACTGGCCTTAGTCGTCTACCTTCATCTTTCTCCCATTCTGGTTTCTTTCTGCCCTTGAACATCAAACTCCCAAGTTTTTCAGCTTTTGGACTTTTGGACTTATACCAGTAGTTTGCCAGGGGCCCTCAAACCTTCAACCACGTACTGAAGGCTGCATTGTCAGCTTCCCTACTTTGAGATTTTGGGACTTGGACCGGCTTCCTTCTTCAGCTTGCAGACAGATAGCCTATCGTGAGATTACACCTTGTGACTGTGTGAGTCAATACTCCTTACTAAATTCCCCTTTATATGTACATCTATCCTATTAGTTATGTCCCTCTAGAGAACCCTGACTAATACAATTACTTACTACCCAGCAGAACTTGTCCTAGACAATGAGAATACAGCAGTGAGTAAGACAGACAAAAACCTCTGCCCTCATGGAGTTTAAAACACAGAGGGAAGACAGACAAGCAAGCAAGAAGTAAATTTCTGTTATGACAGATGGTCTGAGTCACAGGAAAAAATAAGGAAGGCAAGGGAATGAGAAAGACCCGGTGGGTTTGGAGGGTTGTACATTTAAAAATGTTCTTCATGGAAGGCCTCTCTGAAAAATTAGTTCTTTACTAAAGACTCAAGAATGTGAAGGCATGTGCCACATGGATATATGCAAAAGAGTTTGGCAGGCTGAAGAAATGTGAAGTCGAAAAGTACTGAGCAGGAAAAAGCTAGGAAATGCAAATAGCTGGAGCCTGCTGAGCAAGTGCAACTGCAGCAGAAGACGAGGCCAGTCAGGCAACTGGGCGCCAGGATTGGATGACCACAGGCTCTAACCTTGAGATGAGAAGCCACGGACACATTAAGCAAAGTGAGATGCTCTGTACTACATTCGAACCACATTATCCTAGCAGCTGGGTTGAGACTATACTGAGGCAGAGCAAAGGTAGTCTAAAGGAGCACTTTTCACCTCCATAAAGTGCATCATTATGTATTCAATTATATATTTATTTATTTAGGATCATCTCTCTCATCCATTGAAATGTATGTCCCATAAGGACCAGAACAAAATCTCTGTTGACTATCTCTCTTTGCCAACAGGTGTTGAGCCAGAGTGCTTGGACACATAGTGCATACTGAATAAATAATTGCTATTGAAAATATTAAACAATCCTATGATGCATTATTTCCACCTTAGAAATAGGGAAACTGGGTTTCTCGGAAGTTAGATTGCCCAGGAAAGTGGGATAATAGGAATTGAATTGAGTTTTTCCAATTCCAATGTCAAATGTTTTAAAATGTCATATTCTTTTAATATTTTATATATTTTTCTTTAAAGATTATAATACTTGAGTTATAAATTAACACATTAAAATACAAGTAACTCTTTTTGATTGCCATTTTAGCTAGAAAGCTTCACATTTCTTATTGTACTTTAACACTGCATTTCCCAATGTTATTCATAGATGTATTCATAGAGTGTTAGTCCATTATATGAACTACATATATAAGGAAGACCAGGGGAAAAAAAAAACAATCTTTCCTTTTCCTTCAGCAATGATGGAATACATTTCAAAAACAATTGTGGTTTTTGTTTATGGCAGCATAAAGATCTCAAGGGATTTGAATCTTTACAGTATATCTTAGACTCGGCGAAGGTAGAGTAGAATCACATTTCCAGGAGGTTACCTAATATCATAAAAGGCTTTTGCTAAATCTCAAGTGATCAGCAGTAACATTTTACTGCTCCGTTGCTATAGCTTTCCACATGTAAGTGTATATAAGCTGTTTGAGAGTCTTCAAAAGTGAACTTCAATGGACAATCCATCATTAGTCTATCTTTCCCATTAAATGAAAAAAAATAGTTAATGTATTTTACCAATGATGTTCAAAATTCTGAGTTTTTTTTTCTATCTTGAAAAAAATGTCATTGCAAACTAGGCTAAATTAATCTGTTTTTTAAAGTAATTTTTAAACACAAAAATTTTCAATAATTTTTTGTGTGAAGCAAAATATCGAGTAGTCTTTTAAATGGAAACATGGGAAGATGTGATAACAGAAATTACAGGAAATTTAGTCTTCGAATCTGGAACCTCATAAAAATGATGTAATCTAATCCAGAATACTCATGTGTTCCTATGTTTCAAACATGTGCTTTGAAGGACAAAAACATTAGGAATTGTGGAAAGAAATGCTTTCTGGTAACATCAAAGATTGCTTCTTCAGTCTTCAAACCGCCACAAATATAAGCTAACCTCAAACTAAGAAGTTAACCTGTATGATCTGCCTTGTGAGCAACGAAATAAAACAGTTTTATTATGATAATTCTCTTAGAACATTAGCTACTAGTCAGATACAAGTTTCAGGGGAAAGATATACAGTAAGGATTGTTTATAATTTCTTTCCTTTATCTTCTGCTCGAGAACGTATTAGAGATGGTAAATAAGACCCTGATAATACAAATTTCATTTTAGCAAACCTCATTTTCTCCCTACAATACACTGAACTTCTGTAATATACCAGCTAGTCAATTTTGGCAATTCAACTAACTATAAATTGAACTAACAATTAAATGAATCTAGATATTTATCATTTTATGGCAAACATTCAGATAATTGTGCAATTCAATTTAAATTTATATTTTCTCTGAACATACTTTAATGTTTAAAGATTATCAAGTGGCCATTTCAGATTTTTGGAGTTTATTGTACCTATTTAAAAATTAGTCAGAATAAATGAAGCATACAGTAGGAATTCACCTGGAAACAGATTGTTCAAAGACATTGCTGGAGATGTTCTTGTAGCCTTGCAGAGTCTTTCTTTGTTGCCTACAAGGTTTCCCCCAGTTGAATATTCTATCAGTGCTGTGGATATACCAGTGTTTTTATAGCTTCTGATATCCGGGAACTAGTATCTGCTTCTGTCATAGTTCTATTTATTTCTTCTGTATGTCTTGCTGCTTAGGAAGAAAATACATTTCATGAAAAATACTTTACTTCTACCCTTGGGAGCCCCAAAGAAAGAAGCACTAGGTTGGGATGGCCTGTTACATATTGTTTATGGCAGTATCCAACAAGCAACATTTTGTATGTCTACATATGGTATAAGTCTGGTTTTAATTCGGCCCTTGGGACATCAATCCAATAATGCTGCCAAAATATACTCTTCTGGGTTCCGTGATAATAGAGTCTGAGGACAGCACACTTCCAAGCTTTTCACCTTATAGATGGCTTAACTTTTCTACATATTTTATACATATGCATAGTGAAAGATATGTAAATAGTATTTGTGACTTTATTTAATGCTTAAGCCCAAATTCTGACATCTTAAGTAAATGTTTGTTTACTTTTACTAATAGAATTATATATATTTACTATTTTGGTGTATTTTTCTTTTGTTTATGGTGCAACCAAATACATGTGACATCTGTTAGGTGTTTGAACTTTTTCAAACACAGGTACACTTTTTTTTTTTTTTTTTTTTTTGGTAACTCAAATGCTTATTTTACACAGTGAAATATGGAATGTCCAAACACGTTGTAATGTCCCATTAGAACTGTTGCTTTCTCTGGATCTGTTTCAGGTTTTTGGCCCAAGCATAGAAAGGTGTTCACTGATTTTACAAGCCAAGCCTGACGTATGTTTTTTACAGAACTCTAGAATGAAGTAAAGAAAATTGTTCATATTTAGGTCACCACAATGCCTTGGGGAAGAACAAGTGTGCTCACTAAGTCTGTATTACACTTAATGCTCTAGACTCTGCATCAAGGTTTTATTTTGTGGGGTTTTTTTTTTCTATATTGGCATGTTAATTATTACTACAAGTATATCACTTATGTGTCTTTACTTTAAATCTTGAATGATTGTGAACAGAGATGTAGACTAAATTAACATAGCTCCCATTAAAATGCAAACTATGTACAGTATTTTTTTCTCACTGCCATGTAATCAAAAGGAAGGACAGAATAGCAACTATAAATGGCTTTGCAGTATTTTTTTCCATAATGCTTTTAGTTTATTTCTGCACTTCAAATAGGTAAACAATCACTTAAAATCAGATTCCCAAGACTTGTCACTTCTTATCGAAAGCCGAAATGAACGAGATGAAACAAAGATTGTTTTTA
This sequence comes from Saimiri boliviensis, assembly GCF_048565385.1. Taxonomy (NCBI): domain Eukaryota; kingdom Metazoa; phylum Chordata; class Mammalia; order Primates; family Cebidae; genus Saimiri; species Saimiri boliviensis. The sequence continues at coordinate 60,995,783 of NC_133458.1, forward strand.
TTCGTAAAACATTTAGTTTCTCAGTCCAAATCTAATAGTATCAAAACATTTTAATTCAAATATATTGATTGTAATTTTATTACAAACTCACACACTATTCATATAGATCAAATAAGACAGTATTTAAACAGAGCTATATTTGTAGACTGAGTAATGACAAATTCAGTATTCTTTGCCTTATCGTTAGAGCATAAAGTAGGTTATCTAGGCACTCCCCTCTAATGTCAGTAATTCATTTCTGAAAAATCGGAAGCTTTGTGTGAAAATAATTACTAGAAGTCCATTTCATGTTGTATCAATGGGAGAAAGTATAATGCATTGCGTGCCAATCTCCAGTCTTCAACCAGTTATCTAAAATGTGTATGCATAAGTAACAAACTACCATGTTACAATGCTACGTGGTTTAAAACATTAATTTCTGATGACCAAAAGAATAATACGTGTTGTTTACAAAAGGCAGTAAATGCAGTACACTATAGTTTGCACTCCTTACCATCAGCATTTATTTATGATGGGGCATTTCAAATGCAATATAATAAACATATTTAGAAAAAATGTAGTTGCAAAAAATATGAAATTATCTAAAAATACAGAATGACAAATGAAAACTAAGGGATTGTCTGGTTATCTCTTAATGCCTAATATTATCAATACTTACAGTTCTGTGGATTGACTGAACTCTGCAAGATCCTTCTTGCTTAGGGTTTTTCACGTGATGACAGTCAGGTGGAAGCTGGTATTGTAGTTATCTAAAGGTGCAGCTGGATTGGATGTCCAAGATTGTTTATGCACACAGCTGGCAGCTAATACTAGCTGTTGGGCAGGACCTGGAACCATCTAGTAAAGCACCTAAACCTGATCTTCTCATGGTATGGTGATGAACTTCATATAAGAAACATTCCCAGACCAAGCATTTAAAGACGTTCAAGCAGAATCTGTAAGGCTTTTTATTTAGCTTCAGAAGTCCCAGAACATTATTTCTGTTGCATTTTCTTAGTGACAAGTTTATTTTAAGATTAGCTCAGATTTAAAGAGAAGGAGATTTAGATTCTACCTCTGGGTGTCAGATGCAGCATAAGCATGTGCATACAAGGAAGAAAAACAATTTATACTGAGTGTATTTGAAGATCATCCACCACAGAAATTAGCAAACTACAACTTGCAGGCAAAATCTATGTTACCACCTGGGTTTTTAAATACAGCTTTATCGTAACAGTGCCACACTCATTAGTTTACATATTGTCTGTCTGTGTTCACTATATAAGGGCAGAGTTGAGTAATTGTGACAGAGAACATATGTCCCACAAAGTCTAAGGTACTATTAGACAAAAGTTGCTGAACCCTTCTTTAACAGCAATTTTCTGGAGCAACCTGTTATTAGCTGAGGTAGAGACTTGAAACTCTAAGTTCAGAAATAAAGTGGGAAAGAGAAGTAGATTAGTGTCACTGGGTGTGAAAGATGACACCAGGTAAAAAAGGGACAATTTTAGGTTAACTATTAACACTCAGAGGCTCCACCTTAGATTTTTTATTATTCTGGTGTTTCTATTGACATTCCTAAGCAAAATGATCTTAAAATATTTTTAGTGGATTTAGCAAATTCTTTTGAAGTTTAATATTTTTAGTGGATTTAAGACTTTGCTAAATCCACTAAAAATATTTCAAATGCAGCTTTGCTCACGTTCTTGTATGTGTGTGTGTGTTTGAAATTCTGTGAATGTTGTTATAAATGTTGAATGATCTGTTGAAATGACATCAGATCATTTTAAAAGAAAGGCCACACATGGTACATTCAAAAACAACGCTTATTGTTGTATAATCCACACTTCTTCAAGCTACTGGTGTCCTGTGTTTTGATTCACTGCTCTTTGAGGTTTTTTACACCATGATCTTCTTCAGACTAGGTGAAACCTAAAAGCTTTCAAAGTTATTTCTTTGGTATCTTCAAAGCTAGTTACTATTGTAAGAGCAAAACTTTTCGTTTTGGCATCACCTATCTTTTCAAAGCTTTTGAAATTAACCACAATTGCAGGATATGTTTCTTTGTATACTATTCATCATTCATGGAGAAACTCTTTGCCAGGCCTTATCAATGATCTCTAATATTTTTTTATGTAAAAGCGTTTCCAAAGACCTTTCAGTGAAGCTTCTTGATTGGCATTCACACCGTAGACTACATATTGTCTGCACAGTCAAATAAGCACAAGAAGCTATAAAAGAGGCAATACTGTACTAGTTCCTAAGACGCATTAGAGAGGTTTTGTTTGGGAGGAGGAAAACCACCTGAATGTTGTCACTATGTATTACGACACTGTGTGGTTGTCTAGGAATATTGTCAATAATCTGTAAAGCCTTCTTTGTGAGATTTTATTTGGCTATTTTCTCCTTCATGTTGCATAGTTATTAGAATTGTATGTAATTTACAAAAAACTTCTCATCAACTAGTATTGATATTGAAACTCCAGACAGATGATAATTTATTGAACATTTTTTGAGTGCATGGAGGCTTACAAAATGATCATTAAAAAAGGTTGAATCTTAACTCCTACCAATGAAGTTGATCTCTTCTGGAGACTTTGTGATCTAATGCTTTCTTCTCCTACAGTAAATTAAATGCTGAGAAAGACATACACTTTCAAAACAAAAATTTGTTTGGCCTATTTTTTTTATGTTGAATGATTGCTCAGTTGTATAGACTCCTTTATCAATACTTTTCTGAAATTAGATGGTAATGTGATGTTCACCTCACTGTCAGCTGTAGCTGCCTCCCCTGTTGTCTTGGTATTGTGGAATATGGCTTAAATATACCGCAAAACTCAGGGCTTCCTCCTTTATTAATTCATCTTTCTCTACTACATTGTTCCCCTTAAGCTTCTCAAGCATGTCGACATTCTCCCAGATCAACACAGTACAGAAAAATGTGTCTTGATCACTTTAGCTTAACATCTACTTTTCCAGGTTATTCTAAGCTTTCCTAACATAGAATGGTGTATTATTTCCCCCACTGCATGCATTTCTACCAAAGTGCTTTATGACATTTGCTTTTTTTCCCACTCCTTATTATGATAGTACATAAAGTAACGATTAAATAGTGAAGTATGCACTTGATGTTAATAACATAAATATAAAATAATATAAATATAAATATATTATTAACCTCATTTCTCTTCTATTGTATTCACTCCTCATACTCTTCTGTAACTTTTTCATGCTTTTTTTCCAAAAATTTTTTCAAACTTACGAAGACATTTTATAACATGAGACTAAAATAAAGGTTACATATAAGTATACATTGCAAAAATAAGTTTAGGACATTGTATAGCTGAGGGAAAACAGTTACACTAAGTGTGATCCCGGGATGACCCTCTTGGTGCTAACAACATTTGATATTCACATCTTTTTATTAGCACTCAAAGTACCCTTTAAAATAGCACATGATTTTGCTATTTTACTGTTAGATTTCAAATGTAACCTGAGACATTGCTTCCACATAATTTTGTAAACGTATTTCAGTTTGGAGTTTTATACATACACATGCACATAAACACACACACCAAAAGACCCTCCAAACTTAATAAAAACATATTATATATGTGTATATTTATGTGTAATATCTATATGTTTAAACTTCAAAACTAAATTAAGCACATATTTATATTCAAATATTAAAAATTATATGTAAACATGCATAGATGTTTACGTGTGTATTTAAACATATATGTACATCTACGCACATTTATGTATATATAATTTTTTTCTTCAACAAGCATCAGTTGAAAAACCTATTGCTGAGATACACTTACAGTCTAAGAAAACTTGATATTAAAATTTAGGTGCTATTTCAACAGGATTTACTATATATATGCCTACATAATTTTTGTTAACAGAGGAAATGTTTATTTTTAAAATGACAAATAATTTATGAAATTATATATAACCATTATTTATTTTAGATATATTACTTTCACTTCATTCAAAATTAACATTTGTTGCACTCACTAAAATAATCTTTAAAATATTACTAAAAAGAGAGATATCCTTTATTATACATAGAAGGAAAAACATATGTATAAATACACCTAATTGCGCCAGTAATATCTGAGACTGAAAGTCAAAAAAATCCGAGTACCTTTCTTCTTTTTATCAATGAAGTATTTTAACAGAAGATATGGTAAATACTACAACCTGTCCACCAAATTTCATTTTATTTTCCTTTCTGTGGAAGAGAATTAGAGCCAAGCACATGACTGGACTCCACTCCCACCCTCCTGAAAGTGAATATGGCCACGTTACTAACTTCCTCCAATGCAACACATGTCAAGGCTCGGAGCAGGGCATATGTGCCCATTCTATTCTGACTTTCTGCTTTGCCTCTCCAGAAGTGGCAGGTGACAATGTCACAGGAAAACATGGAGCCCAAAATTTCTTGTATTACCCTATGAAAGACAGCTGCCTACCAGCCAGGAATGTCTGTTTGGGGTCATTATGTGAACAATAAAAAAATTACTGCTGTGTTTATGTCATTAAGCATTTTGAGTTCTGGTAGTTACCGCAGTTCAGCTCACCTTTACTAATACAGAAGCAATTTAATACATTGAAATTTTTGTGCAAAACCATCAAAGATTTGTAAATATTTTACTTATGCATTAATAAAGTAAGAATTAAAAAATTCAGTCATTAAAAAAATTAAACATGTAGAGTTCGAAGTTTGTTATAACCTCTAAATATGCTAACACTTTTTATTTTTATTTTGGCTACTTGGCTGGGAATATTGACTATATGGTATGGTGACTACATTTTCTACCACTTTTTATTTTATTTTTTATTTGTTTCGTGTTTATAGTTTCCCTCACAAAAACTATGAAAATTTTCAGGGTAACATCATATATGTTCTATAAATGGTCCATCCCACCTAGTATATACTAGTTACATGGTAGGTTTATAACAGATGCCATAAATGAAATTGAGAACATTGGAGTTTTTTTTTTTTAATCATTATACCCTCTCATATGTACCAGTGTTCGCCCATAATGTAATTCTATAAATAAGGATAATAACATTTATCTCAGGTATTAAAGCAAAAATGCATAATTTTCATATGGTTTTTACATTGTAAATGAATATACTACTATATTTTAAAACATTTATTACAACACTAGTTTATCTTGGGAGTTGCTTTGAGATATTTAACATTTTTCCCTCTGATCGTTAACACAAAACTTGCAAAAGAACCAAGTGTGAATCTCAATGATCACACACATTGTGTTATTTTAAATTACTTTATAACAGCTCATCATTACAGAATTAAAACCAAATTAATGTGAATATTACATTAGTATGTTAACTTATTAAATTGTAATTTTCTCAGTGCAATATTTCAAAAATTAGTTACTTTGAGAATAAAGCAGTTACAAATACCTTGAATAGGTTTCCAATAATTTCCATTTAGGCAACTTTTCATTCTAAACATAAATAGTATAAACATGCAAGCACAGACTTTGAATGCATAGTATGAAAATTAAAAACTTACTTTTAAATAACCCAACCTAATCACAATATTGAAAATGATATATCATCAACCATTTAAAATGCAGTAAAAATTTTAATATTCTAAGTTTATTTTACTTTTCATAAACTACTTGCCCAGTGTTAATAATAATTATTACCTGGACAAAACAGGATCCACATTATTTTTCACTTATTATGTGGTTAAATCACTCATTGAATCAACACATTGTGAAACATAATCTGAGTCATGTGCCTTTTCCCTCAAAGTTCTAATTTCATTAGTAATTGAACATCATCTTTTTTTTGCTTGTTTTAATGCTACAATTAGAAACATGCTTATATAATCAAACACTGCCTAGTGCATTGTGTAACTATAAATAAACAATGCTCTTAGTTCTTATGTCATCACACACTGCATTTGATTAATAATATGAAAAGCTTAGCATCATCGTTTATAGCAAACTTGCTCTTTTGCTGTGTCATTTTCAGTGTCAGTGTTGGCATCCTGTTGAGTCAAATGGAAGAACATGCACAGTGATGTCTTAAAAACAAATCAACAAAATTTAGAAAGAAACAACATGAAACAGCTAGACAGTTTGCCAAACATTCAGCTGTCAAGAATTCTTTCCAGCAATCCATCTCCCTCTTTTACTAGAAGAAAATATGAAGGAGTAGGGACATTAGTCTTTTGAAATACTTTTCACCACATATAGTTATGCTAGCAATTTTTGTTAAAGTTAATGAAAAATCTATAGGACACCCTAGGCACTATCACAGATATGCTGTTCTTGGATCCCTCTCTCAAGCCAATAGGGCTGCAGTACTGGCTGGCATGCTGTTTGGAGAAGTTTTGTGGAATTTGAGCTGGTAATTCTTCATGTAGGTAATGCAAGCAATGCCTGTGTTACCAGAGAGTTAAGAAATATGAAATACTTGCCACTTATTCATTTTTTTCTTCCCCAAAGTAATATATAATAATGTGTACTTTCATTTTCTACGCATATTATTTTACTACCATCTATGTCTTTTACTTTTCAGTTTCTACAATTATATGAAAACATTCTAGGACCCTATATTTGGAGCTTTGATCTTATAGATTCTTTCTTATTCATAAGGAAATTTACGTTGCCCTCAGGTTTTCCCTAACACAATTTGCAAGTATGACTGGGGTAGGGAGAAAGGTAAAAAGTTTTCATCTTAAATGTACTCAGGTTAAAAAAAAAAATTACACACAATGACGGCCAAAACAAAACACTGATTGATGTGACAATGTTTTTTTGTTGGTGGTGTTGTTTGTTTTGTTTTGATGGGCTATGTAGTCTGCTATAAAAACAGATTGGGATTTTTTTTTCCCGTTATATTTGAGGTATTGCCTTATGTTAGAATTATTAAAATCTCAGTAGTTAATGATGTAAGTTATATACTGGATCTGGAAAACAGGCATCATAATTTTTCAAACAACACAATATTAGGGTAGACTTTTCAGTCTTTATGGAAATTAAATCTAAGTGGTTAGAGTCAATGAGTTGTCACTTTCATAAGGATGGCTGAAAAAAGGTCAGACAACCTCTCCTCAAACGACTGCATCTATGTTTAATGTGTTCAAATCCTCAAAGTTATTCCATTCTTTTCTAACTATAAAAGTCTATAAAGTAATGATGAATATGGTTAAGAAAATCTAAACAGAAAGTAACATTTAAACTTTTATTATAAAAAGTATACTTTTTATTATACAATGTATTATTTTTATAAAAAAGTAATCATACATTTAATTCAGTACATAGCTAGCACAGCTAGCAGCTATTAATATGATTTAACTTATAATAGATTTTTACCTACTTTTCTTACCTTTTTTATAACACTATGAACACCTCAAAAATGACTCACACTGCTTGTATGCATGTAACTTGGTAGGCTGTTTATAGAGAACAGTGATTTCCAACATTTACAAAATATGTATTTTTGGTTGGCCCCAATTTTTTATACCAAGAATGAATATAAAAGGAACAAGTGAATGAAGCAAGTGATCAGGATTTAAGGAATTAGCAATAAGGAGTTAATCATAGTATTATTTGTGATAAGAAAAAGTTGATAATAGCCTAAAAGGAAATAAGTTAAATAATCAGTAAACGATTATTTGGTCACTAAAATGATATTGTACGTATTTCTTTATGTATGTGGAAAGATATTCATATAGTATCAGGCAAATTTAAGCTTCAAAAATAATGTGTGGAATATACTTTTCATAAAACAAACATGAATATAAAAATGTCTGGGAAGATATACAACCTGTTGATTTTAAAAAGTAATGATCAGATGTCTAACACTAGAAATAACCCTCTGTTATAAAACTTAGTTGTAGCATATTGAATATTTACTTCACTCTTTTTCTGAATTACTATTATTATTTTTGCTGGGAGTGAGAAATGCTTGATAATTAAATGCAAAATACTTTAACATCTACTGACTGTTAAGGTAGAATTAACAAAACATTTATATGTATTCATGAGCTACAGTTATATCACTAATAAAAAAAATTGCATGACGTCAGTAGAAAGACTGCTGATAAATTTGGCTTTAAGTAAGCACTAAGCGAAGGCATGTGAAGAGCAACAAGTAAAATCGGAATCACGACAAAGAGTTACGTAGAAAACTGAAAACTTCAGAATAAATATCTCCTTAGATGATGATTCACTGCACTCTGGATTTGTCTGTTTGATTAAAAAGCACATTAGCTCAAAGAATACCTCTTTCTTGGTTTTGTTCCATTGATCATGTCAATCAAATCGAGTTTGGGGGAAAATGTTTTGAAAAACTAAAATAAATGAAAATAAAACCTTAAAGAGTCTCCTCTTCATGCCCTGTATGTTATCTTCCTGATAATACCACAAAGCTTATGCCAAACTCTGCAGACCTGCTCCAGAGGTATGTCTGTCTAGTCCACAGTGTGTGAGCAGTGAATTGTGGGCACTTTTAGAGCTTAAACAGACAAACTTTGGAAGTGCAGTGAATCAATTCACCCCACGTGGAAATGTCAGTAGTTGAAATCTTGATAAAAAATTAAGTAGTCTGAAATACTAAACTCACATGAAAATTTGTTTTTACTTTAAACATCTTTTTGTCTTTTTGTACATCAAATACAGGTCATATACATTGCCTATATATAGATTAGAAAATGAATAACTAAGAAGGTCAGCACTGTAAACTATAATTGTGATCAACCTATACGATGGGTATAGTTGCTTTTTCTTTTTTGAAAGCAGACACTGTTAACTGATAAGGTTACAAAAATAATCACAGCACACACCTTAGTTCATCCTTCTTACTCTTTTTGATCCTTCTAAGGCTTTTGATCTGGTTGTCACCCTCTCTGCCTTCTACAAAAAGAGTGCTCTTTTTCTTTATTGAACATCCTAGAGAGGATGATTTGAAGGGCCACAGGAAGTTATCTGCTTCTTTGGAGCAGTTTCCAAAGGTATAGATCTCACAAATGAGATACTCCTTGCCGATGATGCCGTGTTTACCAAAAGATCGACCAAAGTGTGATCTGTCAAGGCAATTCTCTTCTTATTGATCTTGCCATAATCGTGCTTATAGATTAGTTTATTGACTGACTTCAGGTTCGGGTACTCAAATGCAATATGGTTCTACAATTCTCAGCTTGTTAACTGAAGCCTCTTGAGCCTAAATAAGTTCCTTTCAACACCTGATGAAGCGAAAGAAGCTGCCACACCTTTCGGACATTTGGACTCACACCATTGATACCGCTGATCCTGATGACAAACGCCAATTTGGGTTCTGCAGGTACATAGAAGCTGTCAGTTTTTCTTGCCACCCTAGCCAATCGAATATCAGTTCTGTACATTTGCCAATGCTATTTGTGACAGTGTTTCACTTTTTCATAGATAAGCTTTGTTCTTGCCTTTAGAAGCATCTTTTGGGCTAAACTTTCTCAGGCATTTGATCTTCAAGTCTGCAAAATTCCTTCACTTATTCTTAAGGGTTTCTGGCACAGCAGCAACCTTCTCTTTGATATCCTTTTTGGTTCTAGCCAGAAAAGAGTGGTTGCTTTTTCCATTTAAGAAGTTTTTATTTTTTTCAAACCATTGAATTAAGTATTCTTTGGTGGTAAGAAATGCAGAGAGTGTGTGAAAATTCTCTGCCAAGGGAAAAAGTTGACAATTTTTTTTGCAGGCAAGCATCTTATTCTTAAATATAAAGTATGAATTATAAAAATGAGCAAAAGATGTATGTGAGCCAGATGGATACAACTTTCATTTTATTTTATCCTCACACCTGTATAAAATATTGTTCTACTTCAAGGTATTGGTGTGACTATTCAAGTCCTACTCAAACCACCCCAGAATGTTAAGATTAATAATGCATGTCAAATAAGAAAAGCAAACATTATGGATCCAGGTGTAAGTGTTGTTTGTCATATTTCTAGCTTTGCTGAATTTTTTTTTCCTCTGTCAATTTTTTTCACAGGAAGTAATCTTTTATTCCATTGGTGAGATGTGTTTCTAATCTTTTACTCCATGCAGAATAGCACCATTAAGGAAACGTAATTGTATTTATTTTCTGTCTTCTCCTTTTTTGAGATATAGATTTTTTTTTTTTTTAAAGACACAGGTTTAATGGGCTGCTGTTGACCTGAGATGAAAATCTTGGATTTGTCTTTAGAGGAGGGATTTTGTTCTGCCCCATAGTGTTTATGACCAAAGCATATATTTGCTTCCTTCATCACTGCTGTGGGGTTATCATGTGCAACTGGGTTAAACAAATGGAAAAAACATTCCTATTACACACCCACCTCTGAGTCCAGATAAAAACAAAAGAATGAGACCATAAATGTCATCATTAGCTTGATTTCGTATGTATGCACACATTATAAATGTGTGTTTGGCACGTACATATTTGACAATGAGTCAAAAATATTCTACTATCATTTTTAATAACTCTTATTTAAGCAAAATATGGCATGAAGTGATGTGATCCAGAACTCTGAGTAATCCCAGCCACAGTTTACTGGGATTTTCAGTAGTTATTGAATCCTATGAATGTGTGTAGCTTTTCTTTAAGTCCTTCTGAAAACAGGTCCGTCCTTGAGGTGTCAGATTAACACTCCACTCAGAAGACAAATTGTTCGTGGGCACACTGGACATATGAGAACCATTAGAGAGTGTGCTCTGCATTCTTGAAAAATGAAAAATTCTAGGCAACATTACATTTTATAAATGCAAGATGTTTATTATTACAGTACCAGCAATAAATGTTTAGAAACTGGAGAGGGTTCACAATGGTTCTGACTAGGAACATATGACTATCGAGTTCATTGGAAGCGGAGCCATTGATTTTTGGCATTAAGCAAAGGGTCTGGAAGCTATTATTCATTTAAGCTTCTATGAGTATTTAATTATATCAATAGGAGAACACAATTTCTGTTGTGTGTATAGTGCTGAATGTCTCCATTTATTCATGTTACTGTGCCTGATAGATGAGTTCAAACCAGATGCTGCGACTTTCTTACTATTTGGCCAAATTATTTAAATAATATTCTTTGAAAATGGAGAAAACACTCCATTGAACATCATTAAATAAGCCTCACCCATGGAATCTGTTTACAGACTTTTCTAAGGACGATACAGAAATTCACACACACACACACACACACACACACACACACACACACAAAAACGGTATAAACATTTCCACCCTTTGATGTAAACTAATAAATACTATTATATTGCACTTACCCTTATGCACTTTTCCAGGTCTGTCATATGTCTACCTTTCAATGTGCTTGCTTGAATATGTGATTACTACTGTTTACTTTATATTTGCCACTGCACACTCAGACATTATCCAATAATGCAACCCAAAGCTTTTTGTCTGGTAGCTTTCTTTTCATATGACTGCAGTTAAGATATGGGCTCTGGCCCTCTTCCACTGCTTTTAACAAAGGTGATTTTACATTTAGAGCAAAACATCTTTTGAAGAAACCCATTCCTATTTTGAATAAGGCAAATACATTTTATATGTAAACTAACACTTAGCCCAGCACCTAGAACCATCAATAACTTACATAAAGTAAGGACACAAAAAATATGTATCAAATGAACAACTGAATGAATGAGCTTATGAAAGGCTCCAAACAGAAAAAACAATAAACATACAACTATTTCCAAAGTAGTCTTTTTCTACTATAAACTACTTTTTACTTTTTTTAACTGACAGATACAGTTTTATACATTTACCATATGCAACATGATGTTTTGATGTATAAATCCATAGGAGGTAATGCATTTGTTAATTAGCTATATTGAATCATTTGTTAATTAGTTATATTGAACCATTCCTTTGTAGTTCTGATTTAAGTAAGATATTTGTTCTTGAATTGTTCTGTTGGCTTGGCAGGAACCATTGTTGGGATTTGGAATTTATAATTCCATTTAAGTTTATACTTTATTCAAACTTCTGGATCATTACTACCCAATAGTTAATGCTGGTCATTATTCTTTCGGTATTGTGCTATGACCACATCCACATATTTCTTATTTATTTACTTTTTTGTGTGTGTCTTCATATACATGATCTATTTGTTCCACTGTGGTTCCTTATTACTCCACGACAGACTCCATAACAGAGAGTATCTTGGGAGATTGAAAACAACAGGCTCTGAAGTCAGATTTAGCAATAGCAACAAGTTGCCTCGTTTCTAAAATAAGAATAATTGTATTACTTAGAGAATTACTTTGAAAAATAAATAATGAATATAAAGTAGCTAGCAATATGAGTATTATAAATTAGACCCCCTCATTAGGTAAGCTACCAGTAAAATATCTCCTAAAAAACAATCATATCTTTGGGGTCTGAAGGGGTATAATTTTGTCATGGTGCACACAATATTGTTTATCACTGGTAACCTAGTTAAAAAAACAAAATGAGTCCAGATAATTTTAAATAGCAAAATAGTTGCTAAAACTGAAATGCAGTAATAAGTAAATGCAAAAAGGTATATCAATATAAAAAAATCATATTTGTGTTTCCATTCTTGTTTTTTCCTCTTCCAATGTCTTAGGTTAAAGTTAAAATTCTGAATCTAGTATAACAGCACCAATGACTAATTTAAATGTGCAAGCCAGAGGCAGTTGAGGGAGCCAAAAAAGTTAAATAAGACTAACAAAAAAGGAAACCTTAAAAAAATTAAATGGTAAGACATTGCACTTACTGTCAAGACATGGCAAATATCAGTTTTCAAATTCAGGAAGATTTTCCACATGGGTGGCATGAAGCACAGGAGAAGACGGTAATTGGCCAGTGTTATAAGCATAAGCCCATGTGCAGAAAAAAATGAATAAAACAGAAGAAGAAGGGAAAGTAACAAAGTTACAATTACATTAATATTGGGTTGAGAACCAGATGAGGAATAATCCAAATGTAACATAATTGTGCATTTAAACTATGAAATGGTTTAATTCCTTTATGATGGTTATATCTTTTTTTTTTTTTTCTCTTTCTACATCTTTCCCGCCCTGAGTGAGAGTACTAGGACACAGATTGAAGAGGAAGGGCAGTTGGGAGGGGTGGGGAATCAAAACCTAAAACAAAATCCTCTTGTTACTTACTAATCCCTCCTTCTGTGGTATTCTAGGAATTCAGATAACTCATTAACAGTTATCTTTTACTTACAGTGCCTCAAGCAAGAGGAGTACTTTCTTTTTAAATGTTTATGGTAGAAGAACATCAAGTATAGTTGCCAATAGACTTGTTATTATTACCGGATCTGTCTGTGCCTACAAAGCACAGATTTGATAGCTCCATTATTGTAATCTAAATGTCCTGGTAAGAATTTTGTTATTTTACTACTTGTTTATGGTAAAATGAAGTCTTGGTACTTTCTAATAGCTCTGACACCTTATTTCTGATAAGACAAATATGTTTTAATTTCTTGGCTTGTCTTAATTTGGTGTTTGCAGCTAATTCCATGATTTAAACATGCGTGATTAATACTAAACACCATGAGAATATCAGATAATATTTGTTATAGTAGTATGAGTGGGGGCAGGAGTAGTAATAGCATTAGCGACTAACATTACTTGTTTTCAAACTCCAGAATTTGTTCTATCTAATCCATTATGTATCATCTAATCCTGAGTAAATCCTCATTTTAAAGATGAAGTAACAGAAGTTTTACTATGTAACCTGCCCAGTGTCATCAGCAAATAAGTGGTAAAGTCAGATTGGATATTAATACTTTTAAACATTAAGATATATAAACTGTTTTTTCCTCTTATTAAGCTTGTAATTTAGTTAAGATAATTATTTGCTCTACTGAAAAAAAAAACAGTCTCTTGAAAACTATTTTTGACTATTTACTTGTTATTCCTATAAATATATGATTCATAGGTCCTGGCCCTTATTAGATCATGACTATGAAACAAAATCATCCTTTATTTTTTCGCCTATGATAATTTTGTAGTACTACACAAGAGGGGAGTTTAACTCCGCTTTCCTGTCATCCAAAATATCAACTTTTACTTCTTTTGCCACTTCCTAATGCAGCTGGAACTCAGCAAGGCTCCCTTGATAATGGAGAATTCTACAATGAATGCATCGCCTGCTACCTGTCCCCAGAGTGGGCTGCCTTGCATAGTGCTCTGCTAACATGCTGCTTCTACTGAAGAATATTGTGCTGTTGGTGACTACTTTGTCAGGTCCATGGAGAAAGATCACACCACCATGCATGGGAGTAAGATTTTCCTTGAGACGTCATTAATTACAGCCAGGAATACGTTAAGTATCTGACTTGAGGTGAGAAAGAATACCCTATCTGAATTCACTGGGACGCTAAGCCCACAATCTGAGGTATGGAGCGTTCCGGATCTCTTCCAATAATGGAGTGAGCTAGCATAACTTGCAGGAAACAAATAGACCAGCAGTGGCAATAGGAGTGAGTAGTAATACCAAGATTCAATATTTAATTAGAGGTGGCAATAAAATAAATCAATTCTGCTTGAGACTACTTCAAAAGAGATTAGAGTGTCCTTTCCATTAAGTGTGCTGTTTTGCTTAATTGACCCTCTAGAGGTTATCTGATTCTATTTAGAGTTCAGTTTTTCTATTGAAAAATAGCCCAAACTCTCACCTTCAATATATAACACTCTCCACCTTCAGCCAGGTAGTTTCAGGTAATAGATGATAATGAAATAGACAGAAGCAAAGTTTCAACAAATTCTGGATCAAAGGTTTATGTTCACAACAGAAGATAGAAATATGGATTCATTTTTGAATGCAGAATAAGAAGTTGTGGTTGAAGTTTATCAACTAGAGGGTCCATAAAAACATAAATGTTATAAAAGTATACTTTCATCCAAGAAAGAGAAATATATACATCACATCATTTCCTGAACATTAGGAATTCATTTTTGAAAATTCAGAGGTTCTGCATGAAAATACTAACTGGGGGCTTATATTAGTTTTATGTGGCTGCTGTGAAAAATTACCTCAAACTGGGTGGCTGAAAACAGCAGAAATTTATTCTCCCACAGTTCTGCAGGCCAGAAATCATTGTGCCTAAAACAAGGTGTTAGCATGGTTGCACTTTCTCCAGAGGCTCTACAGGATAATCCGTTTCTGGTCTTTTCCAGTTTCTGGTTGCTACCAGCATTCCTTGGCTTGTGACCATATAATCCATCCTCTATCTCCCAGTACATAGCCTTCTGCTATCTATGCATGTCTGATTAACCTCTTCACTTTTATAAAGATACATGTAATTGCCTTTGGGGTCCACTCAGATAATTCAGAATAATCTCCTCATCTCCGGACCATTAACTTAGTCATATCTACCAAGACCTTTTTTTTTTTTCCCAAACATTTACAAGTTACAGAAATTAGGATTTATTGCACTATCTAGAGAATGTTATTCAGCCTACTACAGAATGTATTTGATATTATTTTAAACTGGAAAAATGATAATAGGCTACATGTTAAACTAAGACTACTAGGCAATATCTTATAACTAAAACATGGTAAAACACCATGTAAATATATAAAATACATACCTAAAATGCTACTTCCTCACTATACAGTTGGGCTAAGGCATTTCTTAACAATACAACTTAGGCACAAGGCCACACTGCAAGTAGATATGTGGTTTCTTTAGGATATCAAATTCTAAGGATGGTCAATATCAAGAGTCTGCTGAAATTGTTTCAGGGACTCACTGGTACATCCAAAAATGGGTTTCAGGATCCATTGCGGTGGCTCACGCCTATAATCCCAGCACTTTGGGAGGCCAAGGCGGACAGATCATGAAGTCAGGAGATCGAGATCATCCTGGCCAACGTGATGAAACCCTGCCTCTACTAAAAATACAAAAATTAGCTGGGTGTGAGGGTGCATACCTGTAATCCCAGCTATTCGGGAGGCTGAGGCAGGAGAATTGCTTAAACTCAGGCGGCGGAGATTGCAGTGAGCTGAGATCGCGCAACTGCATTCCAGCTTGGCAACAGAGTGAGACTTGGTCTCAAAAACAAATAAAATAAAATAAAATAAATAGTTTTCAGGATGCCCAAATATTTACCTTTTAGTTTTGGAGTCTGTAATGTGAGACCTAGGATGCCTCAGGAGGGTGTTTACTTAAGTATGTAATGTAAACAACAAACAAATCATTTTCTGGGTTGCCATGACATTTAACGAGTGTTGAGAAGTACTGCACAGACACTATTAAATCCTTGCTGCGCCCTTCGTAAATACCTTTGCCTTTCCTGGTACAGAAGACATGCTCCAGTGCTCTCCCTACTCCTTGTCTGGTCCATTTGTGTTGCTGTAACAGAATATCACGGACCAGACATCTTATAAACAACAGAAATACATTTCTCACTTTTCTGAGGCTGGGAAGTCTAAGATCAAAGAGCCCCCATGTCTGGTGTCTGGTGAGGGTTTGTTTCCTGGCTTATTGATGGTGCCTTCTTACTTAATCCTCACATAAAGTCAGCTTGCAAACAAGCTGAGGGCTCTTACCACATTTATGAGGGCTCTGTACTCATGACCCAATTACTTCCCAAAGGCCACACCTACCATTATCATCTCCTTAGTGGACAGGATTTTAACATAAAACTTTGGTGGTAACACAAACATTCAGACCATAGCACTCCTCAAAGATCTGGACTTTGGGTAAACTAGATGGAAGTTGCCATGATGTCTAACCAAAATTGCAATAACAGTACAGTGCCTGCTACAATTTATATAGTCTTTTAATATTGTTATTGGCATTAATAGTGAATTTTTACAAATAAAAATAAATAGATTTATTGGTTGGAGGTTGATGAGACCAAACAGAAGAGTCAGTAATTTCCATTTGATAAAGGAACTCATACAGGAAATTTTAAAACAAGCAAAGCAAAATATTAGCAAAAACAACCCACAGTTAAAAACAAATTATAAGTAACATTTATTTTTTTCTGTATGTCATGCCAGAAAGATACGTTAGTGACACAGATTCTTTTAAGTTGCCCAGAATGTTAAAGTTACCTGTCCTTTTTGTTCTAAGTAACAATTAGGCTGAAACATCATTTCACATCCCAGCTCCAGTCAGCCCATCCCTTGGGTTTAGTAAGGGGCTTGAACTTTGTGCCTAATCATATGTGGTTCCTATTTATTGCTTCTCAGTAAACTCTTAATCTCCCTCAAGTCTTTCTGCATATGGCTGTTTCTGTCTTTCCTCTCTTGTCACCCAAATCAGTCCCTCTTTCACCCATCCACTGGAGGAGACTTCTGCTGAAGATCGAGGAGTAACAGAAACGCAGTTGGTGTACAAGGAATAGTGCTGCATCACTAAGCAGCATGTAATTTAAATTGGTACATTTTACAGGCTTTTTTAATAAAAAAGGGAGGTCAGATCCACAACTGAAAAAGTATTCTTTTCACTTCTGGGGCCATTTCTGAATTCACAATATCCCAGACACCTCTCTACATTTTCATTTTCAGCCAGCTTCTGTAGTCTAGGCACCTGCTTTTTCCACAAATTACAGACCCATCAAGGTAACTAGTCCTCCAATCAGTTCTAAAAATTGTACTTTTTCTGCCCTCTCTCTAAGATTTGTAATTATTTAATATATTTGATAGTGGATCTTTTAAGAGCTGTAATGCTACCTGTGTCTTCATAATATAAACCAAGGGTGTTTTTTTTCCCCATTATCCTAAATTAGTAGGAAAAAGGATAAGGTACAAATTTAATAACATGTTAGCACCCTGGTTAACATTTAAAACCTAGAGGCCTTGTTTATACATGGGCAGAAAACAAGGCAGATAAACAGAGCCCAGTGTGACTGCTCTGGGGGTTTCTTCTTTCCCAATGAGATGAGACATAGGAAAACTATAGTAACTGGAATCAAGAGCCAAACTGGGCAGTGAATAAAATAAACACACTTCAGCTCAGCCAACAGTTGAATTGATAAAGGTCCACTGCAAGCCAAGCCATTTTTAAAGAGCATACATTCCTTATGAAAATATCTGGGTGGTACAGAGAGGTGAATCCTAGCCTGGAAGACTTAGGAATACAAATATTAGATGAGTAGGGCCCTTAAAAAATATGGGAATTTATAGGGTGGCTTTCCAGGTAAGGGGAAACCCTACCCTTAAATACATTTCCTTTTGTGTCCTTGAGTTTCTCAACAGTAGAGATACTCAATCTTCCGTGCCTTATATTTCACATGTTCGTCTATTGACCTCAGCCGGGAAAGTTAGGGAGGTTAGATACAAGTTTAACATTGGGTAAAAGACATATATCAGCAAATAGACCAATTCTGTGGCTCTCTGGGTTTTAAATTTCACTTAGTACATTTCAAAAATAAATATTAATTCATTATAGCTGCTAAGTTTTGTAATTTGCATAATTGAAAAGTTAAAAATAACAACAAAATGACCTCTACATATAATGATTTCACAAAAGTAAGGGCATTTTAACATCAGAAAAAGTAGAAAAGCTTCTTAGATAAAGAATTAAAATGTCCTTAAATAAATTTAGCTTTGTGAAAACTTTTTAAATATTCTACTTTTCATTTGGCCCAGACCCAAGATGAATTATTCACAGACTGACTCCAAAGTGCAGGCAAATGATTGGAATATTGGAATAGCTGTATTTTTTTTTTTTTTGTCACCTTTTTTCTCACTATGATTACCTGGTAGAAACTTGTATCTTTAAGCCCATAGGTTCGCATAATTTCTGCGTCTCCTTCTGGTTTTCATTTGTTTATAACTTTAAACCACCATGGACTTTAAAGTGTTCAGTGTAAAACCCAATTTGTGCTTTTATTCATTTACAACAGATGAGGTCAGAGTGAAAAGAGGAGCAGATTATAGCTTCCCTTTCTTGTAGACTCCTTTATTAAAATCACTTGAATCATTTTTATAAGGCTCACACTTTTCTCTAAGATGTTATTTTTATAAAGGATACTTTATGTAGAACCGTTTAGTAAGTAGTAAACCTGGGGCCTCAAAGTCTCTATAAAAAAGTTATGGCCAAACTGACCATCTAAATCACAATACAGAAAGCTAATAATTTTTCAAACATTCAGAAGCCTTAAGCAGAATGAAATTTCAATAACATATGCTACAACTGCTGACAATGAATGTGGCCAATACAAAATAACCCAGAGCTGTTGCTTACCAGGGTAAGAAATGAGATGAAAAAAAAAAAATATTACTCTTTATGACTGAAAAGATACTGCCAGTCAGTCATCCAAAGGACTGGTACTTAAAATTATTTTTAGACTTACAATTATGGGTTTATTAGTAGCTATTACACGCACGCGTGTGTGTGTGTGTGTGTGTGTATATATATATATACATATACATATATATATATATATTTCTAATTCCAATTCTAATTTGAAAGGGATACTCAAGAAGCAGTCCATCAAAGTGAAGGGCAAAATAGGATAGATATAAAACAAGTTAATGAATAACATTAATAAAGAAAAAATTTTGAAAGAAGGAAATTGTTAGAAAGGGAAGCACATCCTCCATCTTCCAGAAAATGTCATTCCTTTCTTAGCATGTATGTCACTGGACCATGTAAAATCCCTATCAACAATCCTCATACTTTGCAATTTAGCTTACAATATAAAGGAAAGACTATAGTAACAGATTGTGCTGGTCTAATAAGGTAATGTGCGAGTTAGATCGCTAAGTATGTCTTTATAGTAACAAGTGTATAAAAAGTACTTTTAAAAATCACTTAGCAATGATGAAGCACTTTTCACCATTTACATAAAAATGAAAAATGTATTTTCTATTTTATACAGAAAAGTATAAGCAGATATAAATTTCCATTTGCATCACCAGTTATGCTCCATAGAAAATACTATTTACATGACTAAAAATAAGTATAGTGTTAAGTGGCATTTGGTAGAAGATAAACTAACCTCAAGAAAATCAGTCTTTGAACAAAGTGGTTTGAGACATTTTACATATTTAAAATTATAAAAGAATAATTAAGACTTAAATTTTGACTCAATTAGATTGATAATATTTCTTTTAAATGCTCTATTTAATACAGAGGATTTATATTCTCAGACATAATGAAAGAAAAGGAATAATTTTAATGATTATAATAGTATTTTACATTTATGTATAAGAGAAATATCACTGACTCGAGTGTAGAAAAAATTGAGAAAAACTGAATTTATGTTTTAAAAATAAACCTCTATTATTGAGGCAGTAAATATACATTGTAGAAAATAAATGTAGCAACAAAATATTCTCCCAATTGAAAGCAAAACTATTATATTGAATTTCAGATATTCTATGTATAAGTATTTATATTTTATACTTTTGCTAATCTTACCTAACATTCTCTTGTGATCTGTTTTTCCCCCCCACTGGCATCTATTTTCAATTTTTCTATTTCTGTAAAATTTTAACTTTTTAAATACATAGCTACATTTATATTATCTTAATTGACTCCAAAATGTTCAAATCTATAGCTAGTTCCAGACAAAATATTATTTCTGCTTTTAATGTTTAAGCTTTTTTTCCTCTTTATTAGATGTTCTTAAACCTCTTTTAATTTAGCGTGTTTTTCTACAGTCTCTTCTTAAAAATGTTTTATCACTGAGAATTTCTAATATTTATAAAATAGGAGGATAGGATGATTCCCTGTGTACTCATCAGTTAATTTCAACATTTGTCAACTCAAGCCAATCCTTTATCCCCAAAGACATACTTGCTGTCCCTGCATAGAACAAACCTGTATCATTTGAAGTAAACCTTAGTCTTAATATTATCATATCATTTTATCTGTAAAACTCCAGTATAAGACAGGCGCTCTTTTAGGGAATAGAATGATGGTCACTAGAGGCTGGCACAGGTAGCACAGGGGGTTGAGGGATGAAGGGATATGGATAATGGAGACAAATATAGTTACATAGAAGGAGTAAGAAATAGTTCTTGGTATCACAGTAGGATGACTATGGTTAAAAATAATGTATTGTTTATTTCAAAAAAAATCCAACAGTGGAATTAGAATGTTACTAACACAAAGAAATGGCAAATGCTTGAGGTGATCAATACTCCAATTGTTTTGATTTGATCTACACACCGTATGCTAATATCAAAATACCACATGTATGCCATAAATGTGTACAACTATTTATTAAAAATAAAAATAAAAAATTTATTAAAACAAAAAAGTACTCTTTTAAAATATAACATAATAACATCTATATGTACATACATGTGGATATGTTTTTTTTAAATATCTAAAAAGACGTATATTTGTATGCACACATTTCCCATATGTGTGTTTGTATGTATGACTGCATGAGTCAGAATAAAAGTATTAATATAATGAATAACATATAATAGAATAAAAATATCTATTGGAAAAAGTATACTAATATTTTTAAAATTGTTTTTGTCCTTGTGCTGTATAGGTATATAGGGGTGTACAGTCAAATTACTGCATTTTAAAGGCATTTGGAATAATTTTACTATGTGTGGTTTTATCGTCAATTCAATACATAGGATACTTTGCATCAATTGCTTTCAGGTTTTAGGAATTGCTATTTTTTCCCATTTAAATGTTTTTAGAATTATACAAAACATTTAAATGGATATAGAAAAAATTTACAAAATAAAGTATACTCAAAGAAGTCCAACTCTTCTTTCCCTCTAATTCTTGTCTCTCCCATTCCCAGTAATATCTGTATATTTTCTAAATTTAAAATTATTTTCCAGCTTTTAACATACCTATAGACATATACATATATTAAATGAGTCAACACATGTTGCTTATATCCTGACACTTCGCTATTTATACATGTTACATATCTTGTCTTTTTCTTAAACAATCACAGATTATACCCACTTTTTCTGAACTTGCTTTATATATCCAACAATATATATTGAGAAACTTCTTAGTAGTTTATAGAGGTATTCCTTTTGTCATTTTAGTATTACCTAGAATTCTATTGTGTTACCATACTGTGTATATTCAACCAACTCCAGTCTCATATTAATGTACATTTGTTTTTTCCCCAGTTTTTACAATTCAGATATTGCAGCATAGTTTTGTAACTATTGGTCTCCTTTTCATATTTTTGTCAGTTTGGAATATAATCTTTGAGATATACTCTTCAAAGTGGGATTTCTGGGTCACAAGACAAAGGCATAGATGTTGCTAGACCTTACTAAATTTCGCTCCAAAGTGGTTTTAAATATTTTTATTTTCATCATCAATGTATGAGACTGTTTTATTCATCCTCCCACACAGAGGACATTGTCAAATTTCTGGATTTTAGCCAATTCAATACGTGAGAAATTGGATCTCAGGGTATTCTTAATTTGCAGTTTTCTTATTATGGACAAAGCAGAATATTTTTTCGTATCTTTAAAGGCATTTATATTTTCATTCTTTTTGAGCTATGTATATATTTTGCCTATTTTGTACAGTGTTAAAGCTTTTCTTTATTTTTAGAAGATAATGTGTTTCATATACTACTTTTTTTGTTGTGTGCATTATATTTTTTTGCAATTTCTCATTTGTCTTTTACACTTGGAATTATTTTGCATTAAAAATTTTTATATGAACAAATTTATCAGCATTATCTATTATTTTGTCTATAAATTGTCATCGTTTGAACAATTTTCTCCATTCTAGATGTGTACTAAAATTAGCCTATGTTTTTACCTAGCACTGGTATATAGCTTTTTAATTTCAGATTTTTAATCCATTTAAAATTTGTTCTGGCATAATAGGTAGGAACTGGAACAAAATTTATTTTTTCTTACATGGCAATTTCATCACACAATCTTAATTATTAAAAAGTAGTATATTTTCCTCACTGATTTGTCTTATACCAAATTTATATTAACAATTTGGGCTATTTGTGGAATATGTATTATAAGGTACCATTTTTAGTCATATGAACTTGTTGAAGTTAATAAAGCAGCTGTCCAGAAGAATGTTTTGCCTTTTGGGTGTGTCTGCTTGCTACCTTTTGATGTATTTTACTTTACTTCTCATTTACTGTATCTTCAGCAAACTAGAAGTTAAATATAAAAGCTTTATTAAATCAAAGGAAGCATTTTTGACTAGAATAATAAGTGATAAAATTATATCCTTCATAGTACATCAAAGCAGAATTTATATAATACCTGTTTGACCCACCAGTAATGGTACTATAATTTGTCACTACACAAGTTAACACAGGTGATCTCTCTGTAGTACATTTTTCCTTGAGATTTTTAGGATAAAATTTAGAATACATCAAAATTTAATTAGTTAATTTTAATTAATTAAAATTATTTAGAATTAATTTATAAATTAAAATAAAATTTATCAATGATTATTTAATATAGATTGATATATTTTCTAAAAATAAACTATAAGGTTCAAAATTTTAAATATGAATGTCAGCTAGAAATATAGTTGCCTAATTTTAAAAAATCTGTAGTTTTTGTTTTCATCTACTTTTATTTTTAAAATTGCATTAACACTTGCATCATTAGTAAGGTAAGGGTCTGAACTTGCCTTAACACTGATACAAATATTAATACTTATATCAAATCATATCAAATCATATCAGTAGACATTTTAATGACAGATAAATGATTTAAATAATTTTTCATTTTACTTGTTCTCTTATTCTAGGCAGACAAAGCAAATGGCAAAAACAAAGAGCCACATTCAATAAAAATATGTGAACAATTTTTTAAATTGATAATTGTATACTATGAGTTTAAAAATATTTTATATTCAGTTTTACTAGAATTATTGAGTATATATAATACATGTTTTGATAAATAATTTTAAAAAACATTTTTCATCTTTTAATGAGAGCACAGATGTTTCCCCTCATAATTATTTTATGCACGTATGGGTTAATATGACTTGTTTCTAAAATTAAGATCCAGCCTTAATTATATTCCCTTTCTTATTTTCAGAAATGTCAGCAGTTACTAACATTTTTCATATTTCAAATAAACAGATCAAAATATAAAAAATTATAATATAGATGTATCACTCAATTATCTAAGTCCTTCTGTATTGTATATGAAAACTACATTGCATTCATTTACCAAAAATTACCTTTAATGATTTATTAACTGACAACCCTATTTGACCATCTTTCAATTTTGTTGAAAGCAAACACTGGAAACCTCTTGAATTGTAAAAGCATTTGTTACCCAATCAGCAAAGACATACACACCTTCAATTTTGGGAAAGTCTAAAAATTGACTTTACCAAGATCAATCAAATGTCTTAGTTTTCATACAAGTGTTACAAGTTGAAGGATGCTTCTTAGGCACCAATAAATATCAATGTGTTTTGTTTAGTAGTACAAAGTAAGTGAGAATGAATAGCCCGGAGGTGGTCAGAAAGTGTGGGAAACTGACAGAACACCTTTACAGCAAGTGTGTTCTCAGGCAGAGATTTTAGCAAATAGTAAAAATACGAAAGTGAGAATATGATCTGGAAAGTGACGCCTAAAAACTGTCCATGTCAGCTTCTCCCTTCGTAAATACGTTTTCCAGGGGGCACATGTCTCTCAGTTTGAAGAACACTGCCCATAGGTCTCAAGAAAGTCATGTAGGGTGACTTTCAAAGTAAAAGAAAAGTTGATAAAGGAGATGCTGCTAAGATTCAATAAACTAATTCAGGAGACAGCATTTCAAATTTGTTTAGATCATCATGAGTTTTAAAAAATAGATATTCTGGAAGCCTATTTTGTCTCTTTCCTTAGAATACGCTAAAAATAATCAGCTGGGATCTGTTTCTTTGTATTAATCCAAATAGCAGGCCCTGAACACAAAAAGATTCTAAAGTTTTAAGGGTCGAACACCTTCACTGAAACCTGGCTCTTAGCTTATTATAATAGTGGCAGGTAGACCTCATGGAGTATAAAATACATGTCATGAACATTAGTAAATACTGGCTTCAGATTTGATATAGTAGGCATTAGCATCTTATCTTAGCGTGTTATATATTAAAGTCTCAACGTATGGCTTAAAATACTATGTTATTAAAACAGGAAAAGTTCCCTTATCCCCGACACAGGGCATGTGATGGGGCATGCCTTGCTTCTTTAGTGGCCTGCTGCTAAAAACCCATAGAGGGTGCATGTAGACAGGCAGGTCATGGGGAGCCTGGGCTCTGACCCCATGGCAGTGTCTAGGGTTGAGTGTTTATAGGTCCCGAAACCCTAGTGGGCGTGTATTACAGTGTGTTCTTTCAGCTTAGCTATCTGAAGGGGGTTTGTGTTAATCAGCTCAATTAGAACCTCTGCCTCTTCTCAAGGACAGAGGACTTTCTGTATCCTGGGTTCTTGCCTTAGTGTAGTGGAAAAATCGGATCACACGTGAGCTTGGAGAATGAGTGCAAAGTTTTATTGAGTGGAAGTAGCTCTCACTAAGGTGAATGGGGAGGCCAGTAGGGGTTGGAGTGGGAAGTTGGATTTGGACCACTCAGCGGCCAGATTCTCCTTCCATCAAATTCTCCTCGGCATCTGCGTCATTCCGCCAAGGATGACCTCCAGCATCTGCAGATGTATTCTTCTGCCAGTTGTGTTTCTCTGGATGCCCAGCTGCTTCTATCTATGCCCATTAGGGTCTTGGGGTTTTTATAGGCACAGGATGGGGGCATGAGAGGCCAGGTTGGTCTGGGAAAATGCAACATTTGGGCATGAAAACAGGAATGCCTGTCCTCATCTAGGTCCATGGGCAGAGACTCAGAGTGGAGCCCTAGCCAGGGATCTGCCCTTCTCTACCCAGCACTTCCCTGCCCACCTACGGTATCATTATGTTATATATACTTATACATAGTTATACCTTATATTTAATATACTATTAACATACATTAGTGCCTAGGAAAAGTACATTAAAAAAATCCATCTAATTTGGGGGGGGGGAAGGAGAATTTAGAGCCTTCTTCATGAACAATGACTATTATTACCAACTTAGATTAATTCAAAGGTAATCAGGAAAGCATTGGTACTAAAAATGACATACACATGTCAAAGTACTTAAAATGTTGTGGTATAGGATGAGACATGGTAAACTAGGCAGAGATGACGAAACGAATGGAGAATGACATGAAGGCTAATTATAATAAGAATGTGTCTTATTCAATTCTAGGATTTAATGATCTTTTGATTGAAGGTTAGATACAATCCAAATCTCTGAAATTTTAGGTTTATTGGCTAATGTGAATTATTTTTTATTTTTCCCCCCAAAACTGAATTAAGTTACTTACAGTGTATTAAATGGCGCCATTTGTACATTCAATAGCTCTATTTAATCAGAAACACTCAAACTGTTTTCTTGAAAATATATATGGGCGTAAATATTAGTGGAAAATATGCCTGGCAAGGTATTTTTGGAGCTTGCCAAACCCCAGACATCTTAGAAATGCTTGAAGATGTTATAATGAACAAAACATACTACCAGTTCACTGAACCTTGGCGTTATGTGTCAGGAAAGCAGACAAAATACCAAATATATTGTCATGCTTTCACTTAACCAAAGCCATCGTTTTGCATTTGAATTTTACTCAAGACTTCTCCCATTTTTAGTTCAGCTCTGAGATAAAGTAGTGTGATTAAACCAATGACAGATTCTAATAAAATTTTTCAACAGTTGCTTATAATAATCTCTGAAAAGGAATTGGGCATGTATACTTTGAAGACTTTTACAAAAAGACACAACAGCATTTAATGAGTTGTCTAAACTTTATATTAGGTTTTCCTACCAATGGTACATGGAAGTTTTCGCATTAGAAAAAGGTTAGTAAGAGCACACACCATATGCTTTTGTTGCAGGAACTTTGAGAGCCTTATTATGTCTCATAATAGACACAGAGCAGTATAAATTCTTATTTTTACATTGTATGCTGGTTATGCTTCATGTCAAACATGTACAAAATGAGTTCCTCTTCTGCCTGATCCAAGACTATATTCTCCTTCATTTTATTACCCAAAGTCTACTCCTATATTGTCATTCTTTTAGATGAATTGAAATTGAACACATATTTTATGCACTACATCAAGCCCAGTATAGCTTATTTATATATGAACTATTTTGATTCTAAAAGAAAACAATCCACAATTCATCCTACATTACATATATTATATGAAGTGGGTTAACAAAGGGGAGATTCTAGAATCTATGAAAACTACTGGGTGAATGTTCTGTTTTTAGTTTGCTGCTTCCATTTGGATGCCTTTAAACTGAGCTAAGAGAAACTTTCTTTGGTTTCATTCTGAAGAATTACTAAAAGAATTCTGACATTCAGGTGAGAGGGCAGAAGGAACCAAGAGGCATATAAAGCTAGCAGCATGCTCATTCTGATTTAGAAATAACCAAAAGGCCCAGCCACAAGTGGAAAAACCACTGGAATGCCAAGAGTGCAAATGTTTTCAGAAGACAAGAATTCTAATTAGTCTGAATGGGAAACTCAGCATGACATTTGATAGCTGGTTTGATGTTTAGAATCATTACACTGAACTGTGTTCGTAGGATTATACAATACTATTGTGAAAATACAAATGTTAAATAAACCACCTACCTCAGAAATTTCTAAACAGAACTTTACAGTTTTTAGAGCAAATTAAAAAATCGTTGTATTTTTCTATGTTAGATTTCTAAATGAATTTAGCAGTCTTTACACTTAGCAGGAAATCTGGACTGATCATTTGAGGCCTGTTTTCTTTATGCATTTTGGAGTATGGGTTTGCTTTTGGACACCTAATAAATCATGATCTAACATCTAAGAGAGACTTATGGCTACATTGTTAAATCAAGGGAGGAAAAAATACAGTGTAAATACTTGGACTATCTTGCTATATTTATTGACCTATAAGACAGTAATGAACCAAAAAGCAAAATTCTCCAGCAATTTCAGTGCCCCAGTCTTATTATGTGGAGTTAGTAACGGTTTTGCATTTGAAAACGTTAAGCCTTACCTTGTTTGTAGTTCACCAAGGAATACGACCATATGTGGTACTTTTTCTATTTCAGGCAATGCCCCCACTGCTGGATAGATTGCTGTTGACAGCTTTTGACCAGAGGGAGCCATTAGATTTTGCTGGCTAGCAAACAATTACAGCTTTGATATGAGCTACAAGGTAAAGATTAAAAGGAATACCAATGCACAAAAATATGCTAGCCCTGTGTGGTCTCTAGTCCCTTCTTGTGCAAATGAAAAATTGTTTAAATGTAAAAACTAACAAAAGACAAAAACCAAAAAAAGTCAAACTTTTTAGGCTGAAAGATCCCTTTAAGAATACTAGAGACTTTATACCATCATAAAGAATTCAAAAGGTTCATTTAAAGATAACAATACCTTTCAAATAATGCTATTAGTGAGGAAGGTTTAAAATAATTTTTATATTTGGAAATGTGCTGCTTTTATTTCTAGTAGTGTAATCTTAGGAGAGCGGTTATATCTAATAATTATGGTGCAACAGTGCAATTAAAGTCACTAGGCATATGGGTCAATGAATGTTGTCAAATGATAAGATCATTTATATTATTTGGACATTGCCAAGAATACGCTAAATTCATAATCTGTTAGTTGGAAAACATCGTATGGAATAGAAGAGAGACATGAACTATGGCAAATTTAGGATTTTATGTATCTGACATTATAAGAAAAATTAACTTAAACATTTTCATAGGTATATCTTCTTTTGGCTGAAAAGAACTTTGCATAGATTCTGAAGGGAATCTTATAGAGAAAAGATGAAAATATTAACTTCTTTTGTGTGTGTGGAGTGTTCTGTGCACTGAGATTTCCAAAAATTGGAATATACTCAGTAACCTATGGGTCAAAGTTTTAAAAAGTAAAAGGTTTTGATGTCCTAAGACAAATGCAACCTTACAATATTTTACTGTGGTAAAGTGAGATACATTATTCTTTATAAAAAGTCTATAGATTTGACAATTTGTCAAAGTAGTAATATACCATTTAATTTTTGTTTTGTTTCAACTGCATGAGTATTATAATTTTTCTTCTGTTTATTTTCATCAATATCTATAGCATAAGGATAGAGTAGAAATTGAGCTATTAAACATTACATACTTAGGTTGACTACAGTATGAAAACTGATATGGTTTGGATATGTGTACCTTCCAAATCTCAGGTTGAAATGTGACCTCTAATGTTAGAGGTGGGCCTGGCGGGACAGGTTTGAATCAGGGAGTCGATTTTTAATAAATGACTTGGTGCCATGCTGGTGGTAACAAGTGAGTTCTCATGCTATTAGCTCACACAAGAGCTAGTCGTTTAAGAGAGTCTGGCCCCTCTTCCCTGTTCTCTTGCTCTCTCTCTCTCTCTCTCTCTCTCTCTCGCACCGTGTGGCAGGCCTGCTCCCCCTTCACCTTCCACCATGAGCAGAAGCCTCCTGAGGTCTCACCAGAAGCTGAGCAAATGCTGATGTCATATTTGTAAAGCCTATAAAACTTTGAGCTGTAAACATTCACCCCAGATACTGACGTGAGGTCTGAGTGTAACCACCTGCCGTCTGTATGCTCCCTTAAGCGTCTCAGCAGCAGGGCACTGAAGAAGCGAGCCACACACCCTCATCGCACACTCAGCAAGGGGGACAAAGGAACCTTTCCCGTTTCAATCGTTCCACTTCAAACTATCTTAGACTCATCCACATTCTTCTGCCTACACTACCATCATTTATTTCCTGAAGAACCACCACCACCTTCAATTTGGTGTTTCCTAGACTCTTTTTGCTTCCTTTAATATAGTCTTCCCATAATTGAATGCAATCTTAAAATGTAAACTTGTTTTCTGCATTTCCTTTCTTAAAATCATGTGATTGGTTTCTTATGGTGTGTGAATCAAATGAATACTCCTTGCTATGGTGACTTTCTCTCAGGCCCATATCATCTTTCACTGTACTCAAGCCGAACTGGCTCTTTTCTATTTCTGCAAATGTTCAAATTCTTTCTTTTCTCAGAGCTTTAATATCTACCATTTTCTTTGTCTTGAGTGCTCTTTTCAGAACTGTGCCTCAGAAAATAGCTATCTAAATAATTAAAGTCTGAATTTTAAAAGCTAAGGTCCTAGAGAGAACTGTCCTAATCAAACAATGTCAATTATATTCTTTCTGTTACTCTGCTTTACAGACTCAATGTTATTCTGCCTGGTAGACCCAATGTATTTTTTTTTTCCTTAGGACCTATTTACTGTTTTTCCTATTTGTTTTCCTGTGAAATTGATCAAACAGAAAAGTACAGGCTATAAAGTAATACACAATAGTGTTCCTGCCAATGAGAGTTAATCTTATATACACTGCCTGATTTTAAGTAGGTTGCAATAAAAAGTTACCAATATCAGCATTTCTGGATGGAATGTTTGTTTTCACTCTTCCGGCAGCATATGGAGCTATTACAGTCTCCTAATCCTTGTTAACACTAGCAACTCTCAAGGGTAGTATATGAAGTCTCCTGAAAGTTTCATATTGTTTACTGTTTACTGATTGCTATTTTCTTAGGGAAATTTCCCCATTTACTGCTTAAATATCTTCATTCTTTTGTGACTTGCTTTCATAATATTTATCTATTTTCTTCTTGAGTCCTACCATCCTCTCACACCACCATTATCAGCTTCTGGGAGATTTTTATATGTTCAGCATTTTATCATTTGTTTGTAATATATGTTGCAAATATTTGCTCCTAGTATGCATGCGTGTTTAATTCAACTTACTTTTAATTTTGTTTTGCAGTGTCTTAAGTTACAAAGGGATATTTCATTTTAGTGTAACAAAATTTTTTTTTAAATTATGAAATTTAAACATTAAAAAGAAGTATTGTTTTCTGCATTTCCCTTCTTAAAACCATGTGATTGGTTTCTTATTGTGTGTGAATAAAATGAATACTCGTTGCTGTGGTGACCTTCTCTCAGGCCCATATCATCTTTCACTGTACTCAAGCCAAACTGGCTTTTTTTCTATTTCTAGAAATGTTCAAACTCTTTCTTTTCTGAGAGCTTTATTATCTGCCCTTTTCTTTGCCTTGAATGCTCTTTTCCCAACTGTGCCTCAGAAAATAGCTACCTAAATAATTAAAGTTTGAATTTTAAAAGTAATTTTAGTGTAATAAATTATTTTTTAAATTATGAAATTTAAACATTAAAAAGAAGGATTGGGTCACACTTAGAAGTAGAAAGGAATGAAAAATTGCTTTTAGGACATCTAAATCTGAAGTTCAAATATGAAGATGCGAGACTGTGGGTAATGTGAGGCTGCAACACAGGAAGACTCGTGGGACTGAGAGGAAGGAAAAGCTCAAGGAGGAAGAAAAGAGGCACAAGCTAAGAGAATGTAGCATCATGGGGATTTCTAAGGCTGGAACTTTACTAATGTTACAGTAGTTTAGGGAAGGAGTATGATAACAGTATAAGGTAGGTATTGAGATCTAAGAGATAGTGCTAGAAGGATTAAGTGATAATTTTTCAGGGCCAACCAAAAACTAAGCACTGGAGATAGATTTGAGAAAAACGTTTTTAATATGAGCTCAAGGGCCCCAAATGAGTGAAGAGAAAAAGGAAAATGGGCAGAGAAAAGTGTGCATGCAGTATGAGTTCCAACAGATCATTCTGTGCATGTTGTTTTCTCAAGACTAGATGATCAATGTCATACATCCAGTCAGTGTCTGGTGAGTATGACCTAGTTATGAATGAAGTCCCTGTCACACTTCAGTTATTTTGCACACCATGGATAACACATACTTTCCCCATAATCCCCACCCATGGCACAGTGCCACTCAATTGCAAGAAAACTCCTCAGTTCCCAGTTTCTCCCTAGAGACAGAAAGCTGGATTGTGTAACAAACATTCCAACTTTCCAGGTGTTTGTGGAGGAACTGGATTTTTTTTATCACCTGTCTAGGAGCACTGACAGAATCCAGCATACACTAGACATCTCATAGCTATTGTGAACAAAGGTAGTGGTTTGACCTAGTATCTGGGCACTCACCACAAATCATCATACTAACTCTGCGTACAGTAAGAGGGTAAAGAAGAGCTTCACCTCATAGCTTCTCCCTGGAAAAAAAATAGCTGGACCACAAATCTAAGGATTCAAATTTTTCAGGGGCTGCTCAAGATTCTGGCTCTGTCTTGCTTGTCTCAGAGGGCTGACAGAACCAAGCACAGTCTAGAAGCCTGATGGCCACTAAAAATAAATATAATTTTTGAAAAATTTCATTTTTCTTTAATTTGAATTATACAATTTCTTTGTTACAAATTGAATTTATATTGAAATACAGATAAAAATCAATGCATACAGTTACAAAATACAGACAGAGAACTTTCCTTCCAACCATCTCTGGCCTCTTACTTGTGGGTTCTATTTCTTAAGAGGAACTATTTTTGACTGTTTTGTTCTTAGTCTTTCTGGCTCTTTCATAAATTTAAATTATGTTTATCCCTGTATTTTTCAATAATCTATGCTAAATAATGTCTATTGGTTTTTATAATAATATTTATATATACATCATACTTTTAACATTATGTCATCTCTGAAACCTCTTTTCATTGCTGGAAATATTTTTGTTTTTAATTTTTTATAGATTATATTTACTTTTCAACTGACACATAATGGTACATATTTATGGGGTTTAAAGAAGCGCAAAAGCAATCTCTATAGACCTTCTCCCCTGACCAGTGATGAGTGAGTGGGTGAAAAAACTTTATCTTCTATTTTCTCCCTGGAGAGGTAAAGAGTTGGGCAATGTACTCAATGATCAAACTCTCTGGGTTCTATATGAGAGAATGGCTTCTAGCTCTACTATATTGAAGCAATGGCACGATCTGTTGTACTCTAGATACCTGAGAATGGCTGGAAACTAAGATGGCAGTATGGACTACCACAGACGTTTGGGAGATCAATAGATAATATGGCCAAGCTGACTGATGGCCTTTTCCTACACAAGGCAAATATGTGAAAACTGAGTGATTTGTTTTCCTAATGTGACTGTAGATAATACCAACATAAAAAGTAAAGGAAATTAGAAGCAAGAAAACACAATCCAAATAAAGTAACAAGATAAAACTCCAGAAACCAACCCTACTAAAACAGATAAATATAAATTAACTGACAGAAAATGTACAATCACCATTATAAAAATGTTTAATGAGCTCAGGTGAACAATACAAGAACAAGAGAAGTTCAACAAGCAGATAGAAAATTTTTACCAGAACAAAATTGAAATCTTGACAATGAAGAATATAATAGCTGAAATAAAAATGTAATAGAGAAGTTTTAGCACCAGACTAGAGCAACCAGAAGAAATAATCAGCAAACTCAAAGACAAGTCACTTGAAATTATCCAGTGAGAGTTGTAAAAAGAAAAAGAAATGAAAAAGAGTGGAAAAAAGCTAAAGGAACTTAAGGGAAAACATTAAGCAGATCAATATATGCATTATGGAAATTTTAAAAAGACAAGAAAGTAAGGACCAGGAAGATTACTCAAAGAAATAGTGGCTGGAAGCTTCCAAAATCTGGGGAAGAAACTGGACATCCAAATGCAGAAAGTCCAAATGAACCCAAATAAGATGCACCAAAAAAGAAAAAGAAAGACAAACGGCCGGGCGCGTGGCTCAAGCCTGTAATCCCAGCACTTTGGGAGGCCGAGGCGGGTGGATCACGAGGTCGAGAGATCGAGACCATCCTGGTCAACATGGTGAAACCCCGTCTCTACTAAAAATACAAAAAATTAGCTGGGCATGGTGGCGTATGACTGATGACTGTAATCCCAGCTACTCAGGAGGCTGAGGCAGGAGAATTGCTTGAACCCAGGAGGCGGAGGTTGCGGTGAGCCAAGATCGTGCCATTGCACTCCAGCCTGGGTAACAAGAGCGAAACTCCGTCTCAAAAAAAAAAAAAAAAAAAAAAAAAAAAAAAAAAAAAAAAAAAAAGAAAGACAAACACACCAAGGCACATTAAAATCGAATTGTCAAATTCAAAAAAAACTCAAAAATCAGAAAGAGAAAGGAAACTTTCACATACAAAGAATTGCTATAAGACTAAAAGCAGATTTTTACCTTTCAGGCCAGTAGTTAGAAGGATGATAAATTCAAAGTGCTGAAAGAAATGAAAAAATCTGGCAATCAAGAATATTATACTCATTATAACTATCTTTCAAAATTGAAGGAAACAAAGACTTTCCCAGGCAAACAAAAGCTGGATAATTTTATTACCAGTATATCTGCCTTACAAGAAGCACTATAGAAAAATTTTCAAGTTGAAATGAAAGGATGCTAAACCATAACATGATAGTACATGAAAGTATAAAACTAACCGGTAAGGGTAAATATACAAACGTATATAAAATGTTGTACTAGCAGTGGATAAATCACTTTTTACCCTAGTATAAAAGCTAAAAGCAAATGTATTAAAAATAACTGTATGTAAAAATATGTTAATAGATACACAATATAAATACGTGGAAATTGTGGCAAAAATAACAAAAAGTGTGAGAAAGGGAGAAATAAATATGTAGAGTTTTTGTATATAATTGAAATTAAGCTGTTAACTTTAAACAAATTAACTTTAAACCTCAAGGAATTGGAGGGAAAAAAAAAAAGGCTAAGCCTAAATTCAGCACAAAAAGGAAATAGTAAAAATGAGAGCAAAATATATAAATAAAGCATAGAAAAAAATCAACAAAACTGAGGGTTTTATATATATATATATATATATATATATATATATATGGTATTTATCTCTTTCAAAGATAAGCAAAACTTTTAGCTAGACTAAGAAACAACAAAACTGAGGGATATATATATATATATATATATATATATATATATATAGTATTTATCTCTTTCAAAGATAAGCAAAACTTTTAGCTAGACTAAGAAAAACAGAGATTTAAATAATCAGAAATTAAAGCAGAGACATTACAACTGATACCAGGAGAATAAAAAGGATAATGAGAGAACATTACCACTATATGCTCTCTGAATGACCTAGAAAAAATAAATCAAACCCTAGAAAAATGTAGCCTACCAAGAGTAAGTCAAAAATAGATAATTTCACTGATGAAATAAAACTAGATTTAAAGAAAAATTAATGCTAGACCTTCTCAAACTCTTCCAAAAAATTAAAGAGGAAGAAACACTCCCAAACTCACTTCATGAGGCCAGTATTACCCTGATAACACAGCAAGACAATGACACAACAAGAAAAGAAAACTGCAGGTCAATATCCCTGATGAATATACAATTGAAAATCCGTAACAAAATGCTAGCACAGTGCATTCAATAGCACAGTAAAATGTTCATACACCAAGACAATGCAGGTGTTATTTCTGGGATGCAAAAATGGCTCAAAATAAACATCACTGTAATGTATCACATTAAAAAACTGAGGAATATAAATTGCATGATCATCTCAATAGATGCACAGAAAGCATTTGAAAAGTTCAACATACTTTCATGATAAAATCTCAGTGAACTACGTATAGAAGGAAATTACTTTAACATAATAAAGTACATACATGAAAAGTCCACAGCTAACATCACATTCTATGGTGAAAAATAGAAAACCTTCCCTCTAAATTCAAGAATGAGGCAAAGATGTCTATTCTTGTCACTTCTACCATAATAATGAATGTCCTAGTAAGAGCCATTAGACAAGAGAAGGAAATAAAAGTCCTCAGAAACAGAAAGAAGAAGTAAAACTGTCCCTGTTTGCAGATGACCTGATCTCATATATTGAAAACCCTAAAGACTCCACCAAAAACCAAAAATGAAAGTCTCTCAAAATGAATAAATAAAACAAAAAAATTGAAGGATATAAAATCAAGATACAAAAATAAGATTTTTGATAGTAAGTTTTTTGTGTGTTTATGCATTAGCAATGAAGTATTTGAAAAGGAGATTACCAAAACAATCCTCTCCAAAAAAGCACTAAAAAATACTTAATAACCTTAACCAAGGAGGTGAACAATCCTGTATAATGAAAAGTATAAGACACTGATGAAACAAATTAAGTAAGACATAAGTTGAAATACATCCTGCACTTATCAATTGCCAAACATGATGCTTTTTAAATATCCATAATAACAAAAATAATCTGCAGATTCAATGCAATCCCCATCAATATTTCAATGGTTTTCTTCACAGAAGCAAAAAATATCCTAAAATTAATGTGGAAGCCCAAAAGTCTCCAAATAGCCAAAACAATCTTATGAAAGAATAAAGCTGGAGGCATCACCCTTCTTGATTCCAAAATATAGTACAAAGCTACACTAATTAAAACAGTATGGTACTAGCATAAAGACAGACATATAGAGCAATAGAGCAGAATACAGAGCCCAGAAATACACCCACCCATACATTTATGGTCAACTGATCTTTGCAAGGATGATAAAATTATGAAATGGGAAATGATAGTTTCTTCAACAAATAGTTTTGGGAAAACAATATCCAAATGTAAAAACAATTGATGTGAACCCTTATCTTACACCATACATACACACACACACACACACACACACACACACACACGCGCGCGCGCGCACGCAAACACACACAAAAAAACTCAAAATAAACTAAGGCCTTAATTTTAAGAAGAAAAACTGTAATAGGAACAGAAGAAAACATGGAGAATAAGCTTCATGACATTGGTTTTGGCACTGATTTCATAAACATAACACCCAAAGCACAGATAGGAAAAACAAAAATGAAAAAGTGGGATTACATCTAACTAAAGCTTGTGCACAGCAAAGAAAATAAGCAATGAAATGAAAAGGCAACCTATCTAATGGGAGAAAATTTTGCAAACCAGATATCCAATGAGATTAATTTCCAAAACAAAGAAAGGACTTCCACAATTCAAAGGAAAATCATATCAACAAAAACAAACCTACTAATCCTACTTTAAAAATTGGCTAAGTATTTGAATAGGCATTTATCCAAAGAAGACATGTGAATGACCAGCAGGCCTATAAAAAGATGCTTAACATCATGAATCATCAGGGAAATGAAAATAAAAACCACAATGTAAGTTATCACTTCACACCTGTTGACACAGTTATTATAAAATATAACAATAATAACAAATCTTGGCAGTGAAGAAATTGAACCCCTGTGAACTGTTGGTGGAATGTAAAA
Organism: Saimiri boliviensis; assembly: GCF_048565385.1. Lineage (NCBI taxonomy): Eukaryota > Metazoa > Chordata > Mammalia > Primates > Cebidae > Saimiri > Saimiri boliviensis. The sequence goes on from NC_133458.1 coordinate 61,032,930, forward strand.
TAGTGAAGGTCTTATGGAAAACAGTATGGAGGTTTTTCAAAAAATTAAAAGAAAAAAAATAACTACCATATGATCTAGCAATCCTACTTCTATGTATTTATCCAAAAGAACTGAAGTTAGAATCTTAACAATATAATGCGTTCTCATGTTCATGACATTATTATTCACAATAGCCAAGGTATGGAAACAACTTTTATGTCCATGAGCAGATGGGTGGTAAAGAAAATGTGACATATAAATACAATAGAATTTTTCAGCCTTAAGAAAGAATTTTTGACATATGTGACAATATGGATCGACCTTGAGTGCATTATGCTAAATGAAATAACCCAGGCACAGACAGGCACATATTTTATGATTCCACTAATGTGCAGTATCTGAAATAGACAGATTCTTAGAAACAGAAAATAGCATAATTGTTACCAGGGTCTGGAGAGACAGAGGGACGTGGGAAGTTGCTAATGCATTGGCATGAAGTTTCAGGAAAGCGGAAATATCAGTTTTAGAGATCTGGGGCAAAATACTCTACCTGTAGTTAACCATACTGTTACTGTACACTGAAAAAATTCTTATGACGTAGATCTCATGTTAAATGCTGTCACTACTATAAAAACTATAAAAATATAAGTAGAATAAGAATAAATATAATTCTATTATAAATAAATAGAATAAGAAAACTATTTTCTAACTGCCTTATAATGTGCAAGGATTCTCTCTCTGGGGCAGTATTTTATTTTGTCAGTCAGGTCAGAGAGTGCCAGTTCCATTCCTTTATCAGTGAGTTCAGGGTACACACTTTTAGCCTGTCTGCAATACAAAAGTAGCTGAAAACTTAGAGGTTCATTGTCCACTCTCTGTGAAAAGAACAGTCACAGAATTGGAGATTACTATTAATAAAGGTTAAATAGTAATCATGGCTCAAAGCTCTCACCTTCCTCAATGTGAGGGAAATGAGGAGGGGAGAGAAGGTATTTTTAATTTACTTTTTCCTTTGGTTACATTAGAGTAGAGCAGCAATTCAAAGACCTGTTATATAACTAGAGAACTTAGACAAATATACGTTGTATACCTAATAGTTGATTTCTAGTTTTTACATGCATCAAATAATTATCAAAGTGCTCTACACTCCACTGCACATAAATTTCCTCACACAGTCAGTTCGTTATTTTTTTTCGGTGAGTAATGATTGAATGTACTATGTTCCAGAAATATGCTTGAGTCTGAGGTTACACAAACATGTTAGATGTGGTGCTTGCCCACAAGGAATATTTGAATAAGGGATATAGGTATGTAATCCATCAATTATGGTGTTATAAATGCTATGATTCGAGTATGGAATGAGTGGTATTGAATTACATAGAAGGGGTAGCTAAATAAGGTGAAGGATTAAAAAAAATTTGGCCGGGCACGGTGGCTCAAGCCTGTAATCCCAGCACTTTGGGAGGCCGAGGCGGGTGGATCACGAGGTCGAGAGATCGAAACCATCCTGGTTAACATGGTGAAACCCTGTCTCTACTAAAAATACAAAAAATTAGCTGGGCATGGTGGCACGTGCCTGTAATCCCAGCTACTCAGGAGGCTGAGGCAGGAGAACTGCCTGAACCCAGGAGGCGGAGGTTGCAGTGAGCCAAGATCGCGCCATTACACTCCAGCCTGGGTAACAAGAGCGAAACTCCGTCAAAAAAAAAAAAAAAAAAAAAAAAAAAAAATTTGAAGAGATGAACTATTCCGGTTATACCTAACAAATGAAGAGAATAAGAAAGATATATGAAAGTTAACAAAGTTATTAATTTGGGGGATTAATAACCATTGAGGAAGAAAGAATTGTATTTTTATGTATCACAGAGTCATAATTATATTTTATATGAATTTTATTAATTTTGATCATTAAAAATGAGTTACTTATTTTTTGTAGCAGAGCTGCTCAGTGTCCCCAGTTATACATTATCTTTTTTGTCAGTAAGGGAATCCCAATTTTGGTTAGGCACAGGTCTTAGCATAAAGCTTGCAGCTAAGATTGGTCTATGATTAATGATTATGTTCTGGTCCATAGGCTATAAACAGCAGTAACATCCTTAAAAAAAAAAAACAGCAACATAGGCCAGGTGAGGTGGCTCAGGCCTGTAATCCCAGGCCTGGGATACTTTGGGAGGCTGGGGTGGCAGATCAATTGAGGTCAGGAGCTCAAGACCAGCCTGGCCAACATGGTGAACCACATCTCTACTAATACAAGAAATAGGTGGGCATGGTGGTGGGCGCCTGTAATCCACCACTCAGGAGGCTGAGGCAAGAGAATGGCTTAAAACCAACAGGCAGAAGTTGCAGTGAGCTGCAATTATGCCACTGCACACCAGCTCTGGGCAACAGAGCTAGACTCCGTCTCAAAAAGCAAAACAAAACAGCAACATATCCTTCTCTATCACTTGCTCCTTGCAGATGATGAGAATACAGACCTGTTGGCTGGAGCTGGAACTGTCTTTTTGAACAATGCTGAGATAACTGCAAGTGGAAGATGGCAGAGAAAAACATAAAGGAGCCCAAGTCCTTTCTGGCCCCATGGACCAACACCCCACCCTTACCCATGGATAGGCTATCCTGGGTTTTTCTTTTTTTTTTTTTTAATTGGAGAGAGAAACAAATACGCATATTGGAGTTTTCTATTATTCAGAGCCAAATGATCATAGTGAATATAGTTGTATTCTTACAACCCTCATTTAAAAAGTATTTTGTAAATAAATGACAAAGTTAATTAGAATAACAGTTAACATTTCTAGACCACCTCTGGTGGTCTAACACTTTACCTAGGTATATGTAGCTCATCTAAGTCTCTCAGCATCCCATGAAGTAGGCTTTATTATTACCTGCTCCAATTTTCAGGGGTTAAGGCTCAAGGTCAAAGAGTTAGTAAGGAGATCAATCAAGATTTGAACCAGGCATTTGAAATCCAGTGTCTGGCTCTTCCTGTCTTGCATATTCTGCCCTCCCTAACTAGACACAAACTAAGAAAAACAAAACAATTCATTTTTTTTTCAAAAATTATGAAGACAAAGTTAATAAATATATTGAGTTTTAAATATATATTTTCTATGTTTATCATTAGGCATGTAAACTGCAATATATTTCAAAAAAACAAAGCTATCTGAAAATAATGCATTTTACATACACATGTTCTGGAAATTACATTTATGAACTAAAGAAAGAAAAAGATGAACTCTCAACAGCATATAAAAACAAACTTCTGAAAATATAATGACTTTTTAAATTACTTTAAAATATTTTAAATATACCAACATCCGATTCATATTACTCTACCATTCCTGTATATTTTCAACTGATGTATGACTTCTCCTATTATTAAGTCAGCAGTCAATAAGAGCAGGAACATTTTCCCATAAAACATAGGTGGCCAAATAATTTCCAGTCTGGATTGGACTTAGAGAAAACCTAATTCAATCTCTTTATCAATAAATAAACTATTAGAGAATTAGAAGAACTACATTTGTAGCAAGTTACAGTTCAAATTGCAGTTAGATCTAATTCTAACTGTAAATCTAGTAATGATGTCATTAGATCTCATGTATGAAGAGAATCTTCTGCCTCCATTTGATGGAAAAGTAGGAAACCTACTTAAGATATTTACAGGCTAGATATCCCTGTACAGATTGAGGGTTTCATGGTGTCTATTATTTGTTTTGCTTATTTATTTATTTATTATTTTTATTTAGAGATGGGCTCTTGCTATGTTCCCTAGGCTGGGCTCATACTCTTCGCCTCAGTGATCCTCCCTCCTCAGCCTCCCAAAGCACTGGAATTATAGACATGAGCCACCATGCTCGGCCAAGGTGTCTATTATTTGACAGTAGATATTATATTATTTGCAAGTAATAGTTTATTGTACTCAATGTATCAGCCACGCAAAAGTTCCTAATCTGGAGATGGTTATTTGTAGGTATATAACCCACTGAAATTGCACAACACATTATTTACATGTAATTGTAATTGTACATTGTCCTGATGAATGAGTACATAGCTTTTTTTAGATATTCAAAGTATTGAATAATTGAAAACACTGAGAGCAGTATCCACTTCAGATGTCCTGATTATGTGCTGAAGCATTTTTTTCTCACCACTTTATTCACAATTATTTGCTCTTATATTTTTTTTGTGTGTGCCATAATATGGAAAGTGAGACATAACCCAGATAAAGGGAAAATAAGGATGACCATAATTGCTCTGGAACAATTGTCCCATTCAGTAAAACAAACAAACAAAAACAAAACACTAAATGTGAATGGCTTAGATGAAATAGTTGTGATGAGAAGGCAGTAGAGTATTTGCTGCCAACATGGAACATACAGGTAATCCTGAGAATGGGGCAGAAAAGAGATGTTCCGTGAATCATCTTCCTTCTTATCCTTTAGCAAAATAAAGTGAACTTTTTTTTTTAAGTATCATACCCTTTATGAAAATGCATCATGAAACACATTTGACTTCACAGGTATTTCACATTAACTTATTCTTTAGGTATGGTGATGGCTGAAAGATACAAATGGAATAATTGTTCATGAGACTGCCAAAAACACCAATCATGCAGCATATCTCACACTTTTAACTAAAAACAATTCAGCACAGTTAGGAGTCTCCATCTAAAAAGAGTTTCAATATAAAATAAACATGGCAAATGAATTCTCCTTCCTTTGGAGAGGTCACATTTGAGGTTCACTAGCAATGTGAGATGGGAAGGCCTGGCCTATGCTCACCTGCCAAGAGTTCAATAGAGAGCTTGTGCCATCAATGCCTGCTGTTTAATGGGCAGCACTAAATTTATCATCTAAAACTCCAACAAGCTGATATGACATTTAGTAATTTGTGTTACTTTTGGCATCACAGAATTTCCCTAACTTGAAAACCACCATCCTCCCAAAATATGAGAAAATTCTCAGGCAAAATAATTGCATGCATTGCTTTGGAAAATCAAGTTTACCATGCAGTTTTGTTGTGCTCTTCTCAGCATGATTCTTAGTATCTAAAGTGCCACCACATGTTGTAACAATAAAGCTATTGCTTATCAATCAGACCAAGCTGACAACCAACAAATGCTGCTATGAGTTGTTTTAGGCTGGATTACAGTCCTCTCCTTGGTAACCTATCAATGTGTGTCTAATCGGTAGTGTTCAGTAATGTTCAGGGTAGTAAACTCATGCAGAAACACTTAGAAATTAAAACAAAAACAAAAACAACAAAACAAGAAAGAAACGCTATGTGTGAAGAAACTTTTCCAGAAACAACTAATTGTGAAAGTACATATTTTCCACAAGGGGAAAAATAAACTCGTTTAAAAAGACATGAATAATTCTAGATAACACCATGCTTTTTATTAAAACCTAACCTTACAAGTAACACTGGACTATTCTTAAAGATGGATGGGCATTCATCACCCTCCTCTTTGATGGAAAGTGTTGATAAATTTTTGGTGGTAGCTTAGCTACATCGTTCTTTAACTCCTTCAGAAGTTTTAGATGAAGACCATTTGAACATAGTGATTTATGAACACTTAATTTCTCATATTTTTTCAATCAGGTCTTTGTTTTGATTTCTCTGACAGTTCTCCACCTTCCTTCTTTGTACAAAGTAATTCCAGAGTAGATACTTCTTCATCATTCTGGAAAGCAAGCCAGGCACAAAGCATCCATTCAGTCTCTTTGCAGTCTCTTTGGAATGTTCCATTCCCAAGATAGTCTAATAGGTCAACTTGGTCTTCAGTGGATTTTGCATTTCTGATATACTTGTCTGAAGGGAATTCTTTTGTTATGCACTTAGGAATGACATTTGATTTTGTTGTTGTTTTAAACATTATACCTAAAGATCAGTATTATAGTCTTTTATCACTTCTCCATCTTTTCCAAACTCAAACATTCAAACTTCCTATTTGCTTTTGTCAGTGTTCACAAATCTCTGATAATGTATCTTTAGGATATATGATATTTCTATGGATTTAAATTTCTGAACTTTTTCCTTTTGGACGTTTCTAACTAATATTCTTGTTGTTTTCTTAAACCATCCTTTTCCAAATTTGAGAATCCATATGTGTTCCCTTTGATGTAAAGTTTTCTATGAAAATGTCAAATGTGATTATGTCATCACTACTGTTAATTTTTAAAATTGATCATCTTTTACCTAAAAGTTTATCATTACTTTTGACTAATGAATCAAAAGTAACAAAAGTAACAGAACCTATACCAACACTAACATTCTAAATGAGGTGCTTATTAGAAAAATGTATTTATCCCACAGTGATACAAGTTTCATGACAAACTAACAATGTACAAATCTAGTTAATTTTATGCCACCTTTCAAAATATGTCACTCATGTCAAAGTAACCAGAACAAGTTTCCACATCTACCAACCCTGTCCCTAAGCCTGCCCACTGATGTCCCATGCTCTATATAACATGCCTTTGGTGTAATGCAAAGCTTATGTCTTGTATTTTAATATGATAAATCAACCACAAAGAAAGATAGGTTTCTTATTAACATATGTCAATCACTCTTTGGTAGTTCACCAATACTTACGTATAGTAACTATAGTTTATCCTTCTTTGTATAAATAAAACAATGTGTCTCTCTCACTTTTCTAGCCATTTCAATGTAATGACTAGTGTCAGACAAACCAAACTAAGCAGTGGTTAACCTATTCTTACTCCTTCCAGACTGAATAAATCTAATCGAATGGTTCTGTATTACCACAGATTCTGTTTTGCAAGAAACCTGAAAGAATTGCCAAATTCCTGGTATAACTGAAAAACATACGAATCTTTCAGTAAAATCTTAAAGTGACTTGGTAAAAAATCATAAGCCCAATATATACTTTGCCGTTACAAGGGACATTTTTTCTGAACTTGGATCTTAGAATATTTTATAATCATCTATTTCTCTTATAGGATTATTCAGATTACCAGATCACTTGCCGGCCTCATTATCAATATTTCCCAAGTGCCCACAGTTTACAGAAAGCACACCTGGTTCTGTATCTATCTGGTAATATTCACACTTAAATTCAGACTCAGTGTATCCCATCCTTGGAGGGAACTCAGGCCTTTCACAAGATAAACAGGCTTGGGACAAATGTTATGGATGGATTGCATCTCTCTCAAATTCACATGGTGAAGTCCTAACCCTAAATTACCTCAAAATACGGTCTTATTTGGAAATAGGGTCATTGCAGATGTAGCTAGTTAAGTTGAGGTTATACTATGGTAGGTTAAGTCCCAACCCAATATGACAGGGATAGTTATAAAAAGGAAATATTTGGACAGAGAAACACATACACAGGGATAATTCTATGTGAATACTGGAGTTAAAATGCCACAAGCTAATGAACAATCATAAGCTAGGAAAAAGGGTGGGAACTGATCTTCCTGTACCCTTACAAGGAATACAGCCTTGTCAAGACTTGAATCTCAGAATTCTGGCCTCCAGAACTGTGAGACAATTCCATTTCAGTTAGTTAAGCCACCCAGTTTGTGATAGTTTGGTATGGACTTTTTAGCAAAATAATGCAACAAAATACAGTTTAATCAATATCAAATAATGAATCAGGCAAATAATGGTTGATGGGCAGAGAAAAGAGAAATCTATGATAAAAATTTGAAGGATTGTTATTTTAAATAATCCTGAAGTGTAATTTTTTTCCATAATTACTGGGTGATTATCAGCTTGCTCTTCAGAACCCACATGGCATTTGTTTCAAATGTTTGTTAATGGTGCTTTTCATACTGTTCTGATCATTTGTCTTTAGGTCTGTCTCTGACATTACCTTGAGATCGAAGAAGGCTGGGACCACATGTAGCTTCTTCATCTAAACTCCTGTAAGTGTTCATAATACATAGTACACGTTTATTAAATGTCTTCAAAAGATGACAAAACTATCTTTGCCATCATATTTTAGAATTTTAGCTAGATTTTTAAGATTTTTACTCAAAATAGTAATAAACGAGACACATGAAATGTTCAAGACTCTACTCTCACCCTATCTTTTTCAACGTCACAACTACAAAGGAGATACATTGTTTTTTAAAAGGGTTTTAGAAGACCAAATTTACTGATGATAAAGTGGACTGAAAAGTAAGAGTGAAGAGACAGAAAGCAGTCCCTGGCCTCTGAACTAGACTTCTATTTGTAGATTCTTAGTTGTTGTCTGTTTCTCAGAACTTAGTATTAAGAGAAGACATAAAAATATTGCCATGTGTTAACCTCTATCATAGACCGAGCTTGTTCTGCTAGGCCAGGGATGGAAGTATGCGAGCTGAAACACACATCTTAATGTGAACCAGACTTGGTGGGGGATTCACCACTGTATCTTGCCAGGTATTCAAGCCTTCCAGATACTCTGCCTCTTTTGATGATCTGCCTATAAATTCTTTCAGTCTTGGAGACTGAGCCCGATATTTCTTCTCCTCCTCTTCCCTCTGACCTCCGTCGTGTCTCATCTGCATTGTACAGTCTGACACAAGCTACCATGGTTTTGTTTCACTTTCATTTTGCTTCATCTGTTTCACCACATAACCCAGATCATTGTGTTTCCAAGCATAGCCTGGAAATCTGACTCCTGTTCTTGATAGATAATTCAGTTTTACTTTTCTGACACCATGTCTTAACCCACTAAGAAATATCCAAGGCATAGCAGTTCACCACAAGTGTGGAAGCACAGATTTCTCATCTCTGTCCCCAGATATATATGAAGAGGCCCTGCATTTGATCTTGAAAGACATGTTCCCCAGGTAACTGTGCTATGAACAAGAGCTACTATTGATGGGTTCCTGTATTTCAATCAAAGGGGAAAAAATAAAGCATTTACAAACACTATTTCTCAATCTCATTAGTTTAAAACATATAGGGTATATTTATACAGCATTGCTGAAAAAGTTTGCCTTGTACTGAAACTATTTATTGTAGATTTATTAATTTTCAACAATTTTTCATGAGATTTATGTTATTTAAAACAATCTGTAAGTTTTCTCTCAATGTCATTATTTTTCCACAATCTCAAAAACATTTGATATAAATACAATGGAGATTTAAAAATATTTGATACTACTACAGTAGATATTGAAAGTTGAAAGACCCTAGATTAAATGAAGCTTAAAGTTGTCTGTAAGGCTGATAAAATGTTTTTAAAGTGTATTTGTCAACAAGATTTAAAGGCCGTAAATTTTTATCCACCTCCCTTTTTATCTAAACCAAAACAAAACTAAATTCTGAATCTCCAACTGAAGTTGAAAAAAAAATGAAGATCTGGCAACAGAATATTTCCATTTCCACATGGCTAAAATTGACTCTGATATGGTATCTTTAGTTTGCCAGAATCTCCACCTCTCCCTCTTATCCCTACCAAACTTATTTCATTCATGAGAGATAGCTGCTGGCTCCTGTATTAATTTAAATAACCTGCAAATTGTCTGATATGTTATGCAAATGATTTCAGTAGGATGAATCCTACATCTTATTGAAAAAAATGTTTTTCAATCGAATAATTGTGTTTATTGTTGGGTGTAACTTCCACATAAACTGACCCACTCAGTACAGATACATATGTCCCACATATTAGCCTCTCTTAAAGAGCAGAACTTTGACCCTGTGGATATAGACTCTTTGTTCAATAAAGAAAACCATCAATTACATTACGTTGTTTGGTACCAAAAATGCTTTGATCTTTTTTTTAAGGGTATTTATTACAAAGGAAAGCAGGGTGAGAACCCTCTGACAGATATGAGGCCACGAGGCTTTATAGGAAAACCTCCAGCATCTGTGACTGACTGACACAAAACCATTGGCATAAGATGTTTCAGATCTTATCCACCTCACCTTTCTGGATTTGATTTCTAGCTCTTCTATTAACTAGTTATGTATTTGTGGAAAAATCCCAATCTTTATGGGTCTGAATTTTTAAATTTGTCACATTATTTCTTTTTTTCATATTTCTTCTTTTAAAAAATTTTATTTTAGCTTTAAGGGCACATGTGAAGGTTACATATATAAGCACATGTCATGGGGTTGTTGTACATATTATTACATCACCCAGGTATTAAGCTCAGTACTCAATAGTTAACTTTTCTGCTCCTCTTCCTCCTCCCAGCCTCCCCGCTCAATTAGGCCCGAGTGTCTATTGTTCCCTTATTTGTGTTCATAAGTTTGTATCATTATTTCTAAAATTCCAAATATTATCTCTAAAGACTCACTGAATTTTTTTAGAAACCTTCAGTAAGAGTCCATAGAATTTAAAAAATTCTTGTTCTAATTAGTGCATTAGAAATTCATGGCCACAACTCAAATATTTTACAGTAAAACCATTTTGCAAATTAACCTAAAATTGCTGAACCCATTGTTGTTCTACGGGTAGTATATTGTTGCTATTTTTTTTTAAAACTTCATATTTTCATCACAATATGTTAAATTCAGATGGATTTTTACCCTAGAATCTATTCCAACTGCTAAAGGGTTTCAATGTATTAAATTGCAATTCAACTCTCTGACCCCTCCCCACTTTCTGTTTCATCTTGTAAATAGGCTCTACTTCTCCCCTGAATATTAGAAGTCTGACAAAAGAGCTGTTTCCATGAAGATGGACCAAATGTCCTCCTTCCTGTGGCTGATTGTGCTACATCACCCCAACATGATAAACCAGAAATTGTGGAGTAACTTCGTATCCCTCCCTGACCCTGTAGCACCCCACTCATGTAATTTGTGCATTACTTATACCCACCCCTGCCCAATCTGTTGAGGTTTTGTAACAATTTGCCCAAGGACTAACCCCGTAAAAATCTGTGACAGTGCTGCAATAGCAAAGACTTGGAACCACCATATATGCCCATCAATGATAGACTGGATAAAGAAAATGTGGCACATATATATCATGGAGTACTATGCAGCCATAAAAAGCATTAGTTCATGTCCTTCGCAGGAGCATTGATGAAGCTGGAAACCATCATTCTCAGCAAACTAACAAAAGAACAGAAAATCAAACATCACATGTTCTCACTCATAAGTGAGAGTTGAACAATGAGAACATGTGGACACAGGGAGGAGAACATCACACACTGGGGCCTGTCAGGGAGTGGAAGGCTAGGGGAGGGATAGCATTATGAGAAATACCTAATGTAGATGACGAGTTGATGGATGCAGCCAACCACCATGGTACATGTATACCTGCATAACAAACCTGCACATTCTGCACATGTATCTCAGAATTTATAGTACGATAGTTAAAAAATAATTTTTAAAAATCCATGATAGTATTTTCAAACCTGTATTTCTGCAACATGTGCTTAACCATTTCTTTCTTTTTCATAAAACTGTTGTCCTTTTTCTCACAGCATTATGAAGTGAGCATATAATGATTATAAGAACATAGGACTTGGGGAAGGTGACAAGTCAGGGTTTATATGCATTCCATTGTTAGCTATGTAGTCACAGTAACTGGATAACTATGTTTGAAGGGCAAGTATTAAAAACATTACTTTAGGGAAAAGATTATATAGGTTTTACATGTCACCACAGAAGGCAAAACTAGGACTTCCTGATAGTTATGATAGGAATATATATTATTTTCAATGTAATACGCTGAAGAATCTTCACTGAAGCAACTTCAAAATGAAAGTTAATGGTTTATGAAACACAATTTTTCCATCCTTAAATGTATTTTAGTAGAGAAAATATGATCATGAGTTAAAGAAAGAAATGCAAATATCGGAATGCTGGGAAGATGGCCGCCTAAGAACAGCCCAGGACTTCAGCTCCCAGTGAAAGTGCAGAGGGTGAGTGGACGCCGCATTTCCAGACGAACTCTTATTGCCCACAGACCAGGAGATACCCAGGCAGAGGGGTCGCCAGCGTCGCAGTCCCAGCCGGTGCGGCTGTTTCGGCCCCTGCGGGGCTGATTCCGCCCGCGCGGCTGCTGTGACCACTCCCTGTTGCTGCGGTTCTCCGTACAAAAGCCACTGGTCTGGGAGCCCTCTTAGCTGGCGAGCAGAGCCCTCAGACGGCAGAATAGCCCATTCATCTGAAATAGCGAGTCAGGCCAGGAGATTCCTAGGGAAAAAATCCGCCAGGAGCCGGCGCAGTTCGAGCCGACTCCGTGAGTGGCAGCACGGGAGATCCCGGCGCCTTTTCAACAAGCGACCAGAACGCGGGGTCGTTCAACTTAAAAGAAAAGACTCTGAGTCAGGGAGCCAGGTGATCAGGCTCGGTTGGTCCCACCCCTTCACCCCCAACAACAACGAAAACAAAAACAGTAATTGGAAACCCTCTGGGTTGAGCCCTTCAAACCAAGCACAGCTGAACCGGGCCTTCCGTGGGGGAGGGGCTTCCGCCATTACTGAGACTCTCCACTGCTACAGAGGCAGGTAATTCAACCATTGTGGAAGACAGTGTGGCGATTCCTCAAGGACCTAAAAATAGAAATCCCATTTGACCCAGCAATCCCAATACTGGGTATATATCCAAAAGATTATAAATCATTCTACTACAAGGACACATGCACATGAATGTTCATTGCAGCACTGTTTACAATAGCAAAGACCTGGAACCAACCCAAATGCCCAACGATGATAGACTGGATAGGGAAAATGTGGTACATATACACCATGGAATATTATGCAGCCATCAAAAACGATGAGTTCACGTCCTTTGTAGGGACATGGATGAACCTGGAAACCATTATTCTCAGCAAACTGACACAAGAGCAGAAAATCAAACACCATATATTCTCGCTCATAGGCGGGTGTTGAACAATGAGAACACATGGATACAGGGAGAGGAGCACTACACACTGGGATCCGTTGGGGGGAAATGGGGGAGGGGCGGGGGGGTGGGGAGGTGGGAAAAGATAGCATGGGGAGAAATGACAGATACAGGTGAGGGGACGGAAGGCAGCAAACCACACTGCCATGTGTGTACCTATGCAACAATCTTGCATGTTCATCACATGTACCCCAAAACCTAAAATGCAATAAAAAAAAAAGAATAAAAAAAAAGAAATGCAAGTATCAGATGGGAAAGAAGGAAGGTTGCATGAGGAAGCAGCAAAAGATGTTTCCAATATGAGATTTTCAGATTCTCTGGTTTCCATTTAATTGAATTGTCTTAAATTTAATTCTCATTCAAGTTTATTTTATACTTGAATTTCAGGACCATATTCATTTATAGAAACAAAGTTTACTTTATTAAATGTAAAACTTCTTTATCAAATGATATATACTATAAAATGATTCTTTCAAACTTAATTTGTATAGAATTTGTACTTGGATTTAGGAATGTATGAGCCAACATTACGTTTAATTCTTTGGTGGTAACTTGAGAAAATTTTAATAAATTTCCTGGGTGGGAAATCTATACACATGTACACACACAACAGATTTTGTGATAATTCTGCACCACTATCCATTGCTTTACTATTCTCATTGTTCCCAAATACTAATTCAAAACATATTTTCCTTAAAATGAAGTTTATCAAAGGAATTACACTATCAATCTTAGTTTCTATAGAAATATAGTTTCTATAATAAACTTGAAATATAGTTTCTATATTCAAGTAAACGTTGAAATAAATGATGTTTGAATCACTATAAAATTTATTTCATTTACATTTATTTACATTTACATATATTTCAAAAGCTACCTTTTAAATACATTCTTTTTCAGAATCTAAACAAGTTTTGTTCTTTTTTAAGATAATGTTTTTGTTTCATTTAGGCCTAGATGTAAGGAGATAAATTGCTACAAACTGTTTTTTTTTTTTTTTTTTTTTTTTTTAATGATGTGAATACCTGTCCATGGGATTGAGACCACCAACCAATTTCCTATAAACCATCAAGCAACATCATGTGTTAACAATTTTCAGTCACTTCTAATCTGGTTTGGATTCAAAATGGTAAAATAGAGGTGAAAGGTCAGATTTAAAAAAAGAGAGAAGAAATTCTCCTAGGCTAACCAACCTTTTGAATTTCTGAATTCAAGTTAATTATATTATTTGAATTTAATGAAATTATCAACATGTTCACCTTCATTTCATAGTAACACTTCCCTGTTCATATTAGAATAAATCTTTTAATGTTTATCTAGGTCTTTATAGAGAACTACAGAGGACTTAGTGTTTTTTTAATGTACTTCATTATTAGATTTTGGAGTAAGACCATATTTTAGGATTTAGTGAGGGTAGTGCTTCTTTCAATGGTTAATAAACAGTATTTTTGTTATGTTCTCTTGGAATTTATACATAAAATTTACTCACTGGTTAAATATTTATCTCAATGCTGCAGCATTAATTTTTGATCTGAATATTTTTATCACAGTAACTTATTTGTAAAATGAAGAAAATGTTTAATATTAAGTAGTTTAATATAAAGACTACTATTTCTTCTAACCAATATAAATATAAAATAAAAAATTATTTTTTCTAAACTTTCATACAGGATAATCCTTTCAACTTAGTTTCTAAAAAGTGAGGATCAGTTTATGACTATATTACAGGTTTTACACTTCACATATTAGATTTTCATTGTTTTTAGATTATCTTACCAAAATAGATGATTCTGTGAAGGCCTTAAAGGCTCCAGTTCAACTTTATGAACTTAGTCACTGTTTAAAAAATTTTTTAAATTTATAGTCACGTTTTTATCAGTGTAGGTTGCTTTCTCTTGTCATTTTAAAATTAAATAACACAAAAATTTAGATAAATATTAATGGAATGTGACATAAAAGTGATAAAAATGAAAGATTAACAGAGTGTTTGTAACAATTGTTTCTTTTTCAGAAACCAAATGAAGTTATTAATGAAGAAGATATACATTTTAAAAAGAAATAATAAATATGCTCTTGGATTTTTGAAAATCTATTTAATAAACAGAAATAAACTATGAACATAATGTTTTAAAATTTTGAAATGGTGGTTCATTAAAAATATATTGGTAAAAAGACTATGAAACTCATAACATACCTCAAAATAAGGACAACCATAAGTATCTCGTGATATAATAAAACATTATAAATTGAAATACTTCTATTTTAAAATAAAAAACAAGTTATAATAAACTATGATTGATTGTGATCATTCTCTTCTACCAAGATGAAGGTGACCTTTATACGCTTATAGATGTTAAAAATTTGTATATTTGTTGCACTCTTTTCTCTCTTCAAAAAATCAAATATAACACTCAATGTTGTATTTGTAATTTTGTCATTTTTAAATCTTAAAGTGCATAAAAACATTGTTTAAGCTTTCAGCTCCACAAAAGTTGGATCACCTTCTTTGTTCAAAGTAATACTGTTTAAGAAATATTTAAAATTCATTCAGATGAAGAATGGTTTTAGATTTCTAAACAAAAAGGGGCAATTGCAATCATTCTGGCTTTCTTTTACATTCTGTCTCCCCTTCCATTTTCATCTATTACCTATGCTAAGGTGTCTATTGCAAAGCCTTCTCTAACCATGCAATCAGAAAAAGGTGTGCATATGTTGAATGAAAAAGTTCATAATGTATACAGCTGCAAAGTTTACTTTGAGGCAAGAGATTCTTACTATAGTCATTATTTCCTATTTATTTTATTCCTTCAATAACACATTGTTTATCAATATAACTAACTTGAAACACAATTTCAACTCTGCCAACTGACTTCTGCTTTGGAAGATAAATTAATCTATAATTAATAGAAAATCCTAAATGAGTGTAGTTGAAGCAATATAAAAGTTTGTATCATTTCTACTTAAGTGAAGGCAGTGTAACACTGGTCTGAGGCCCTGTGTTATCTGGTTTGCGAGCTCCTTCTCCTTTGCTGATCTAATGATCACACTATACAGTTTCTACCTCATTTTCCAAGGCAGAACTTCAAGTAAATGCCCGAAGTAAGAAAAAAAACATGGTAGAAACAGATGCCTTCTTTAAGACAATTCCTGGATATTCCACAAGACACTTCTGCTTACATTTCATTGGTCAGAATCTTGTTACAAGGAAAAAGAATTCTTTATTCTGAGTGTCCTGCTCATAGCTAACCTCCAGGGGTTATGTAAGTTGTCCATGCTGTGTAAACTATGGAATATTTGTAACTACCATTTTCCAGTTGATTATCTTTATTGTGGCTAATAACTTGAAAGTACTCTGCTCAGTTCCAGTCTCTGCACAGTGTCTGTTTGTACAGAAATGAATAAATTATTGGTGTCATTCACAGCCACTATTTTTAGTTGTCATTCTTAGAGAGTGCAATTTAAGATAGGAAGTTAGTAGTTCTTTTTTACTTTTTTCCCTTAACACTAATCTTAGGAGATGAGCCTAGGAGTGCACAGTTCTCTTAATGAAAATGTAATATTGTATTAGAATATTATATATCATAATATTATTTTACCTAAGGAAGAAATATTATTTCACATTATCTGAAATCCTAAGAAATAAAAAAAGAAAAGAAATAATTTAATAGGACATACTAAAATTAGATATATCAAAAATAAGATAAATAAGTAAAAAAAGAATACTTAATTAATGAACTAGGGTAGAGGGAAACCTACTTGAAGTTTCAGATAATATCAAAGAAAACAAAATGGAAGGGGAAAGGCAAAATGATTATGTTCATATTATATTTATACTAAATGGGAAAAGAATAAACCTAATGATATAGTTAAAATTGGGGAAGGAGGTGAATAACTTTAATGGCTAAACAGTACATATTCATGAACAACATAGAAAGGAGCAGAAAAGTAATGTAATTTTATACACCAGTTCTTAATTTTTAAAATAGATATGGTAAGCCTATTATATTCCAAGTAGTGTTTTAGGCTCTGGCAATAAAAGAGTGTATAAGACAAAGCCTGCGACTTTAAGAGTTTATATTTTAGGAGTAATAAAGGCAATAAAAATATTAAATTAATTGAAGTCAGTTAATTATTAGTATGTTGAGGAAAATAAAATAGCATAAGGAGACACAGAATGATTTACAGAAGGTAAAATGGCAGGCATTTACAGAATGTGGAAGGGTAGGGCACAGAGTGATTTACAGAGAGTGGCAACTATTTTGCAATTACAGTGTGAGAAAGCCTTTCTGAAGATGCCATATTGTAGCAGAGCAAAGTGGTGACAACAAGATTCTTGGAGAAAAATGTTCCCATCAAAGGAAATGTCTCAACTTGTACCCGGGCTCTGAAATTTGAAGATAGAGAAGGCTCAAAAAGAACTGTGGTTAGGTTTATTATGGATCTCATCATCCAGAGAAGTAAACATTACTTTGAACATGTTACAAAGGTACAGAATGAGAGAAATAACATGATATTGCCATCGTTTATAAGATATTGAAGATCATGAAGCAAATTATTAATGCTAGAAACAATGCTGATATGCACAAAAAAATCAACTGATAAATTTCCTAGATTTTCCTTTTTTAGATAATAGGCAGTGATAATTTTAAATACAGAAAAAAAAACGAAACGGGATTAATGTTCTTTGTCATATTTGGAAGGGACTCAATATCCTCCACCTCTTCCATGTTGAATAATAATAATAATCTGAATTGCTCCTATTCTTAAAATTACATTAATATGTACCCGATGCAATGATACGAATTATTATGTGTTATTAGAAAACCACAGAACAGGGGTTAATTCACCCCAGAGAATGTTCAGTGAAGCCATCAGCCAGCGATTAAGTGACATTTGATCAATGATGTGTTGCTGGAGTTTTCAGGAAAAATATGAACAGCTTAACAGAATTAAGGATGCACAAAAGAAATGACTGGAAAAATATTCAGGTGGGAATTTTTTTGATTAGCTAGCAGTACTTAAAGAAATGGACAAATCAATCATGACTCCCCAAATTTTAATGTAGGGTTACAAATTTAGATGGTTCCTACAAAACTAGGATAACATAGAGGAGATGGGAAATGAGTTAAGCATACCACCCAAGGCCTATTCTATTAATGCTGAATTTAATTACCTGGCATAACTAGATCAGTAAGGGAGCAAGGGGAGAAGAGTTAATTTATATGCCCCGTCTCCTCTGGGTTGCTATTTAGGTTATTAGAAAAGCACATAGTAGGGGTTCCTAACCCCTAGTGCACATCATTTTATATACTAATAGGTTTTGAAGCTGCTACTTCCTTATATTTCCTCTCTCAGTATTTACGCAATGATAATAATTATGATTTCACATGAGACTAAGAAATAATGGGATAATATTATGCTTTTATTCTAATAAAAGATACTCAGTGACAGTTGAATACAAAAATCTGAAAATCAGGGTAAATTTTGGAAATCATCAGCCTACAAGTTAGGGATGAAATTATAAATGTAGATGAAATAACATAGAACAAAGAATAAAAAAGACATATAACTTGGAGAAAGGGACTCACAAAACTAAGAAGCAACAGTAATAGAAAGATAAGGCAAATCACATGTATTCAACAATTCAATTTATTATATAATCCCGCAGTTCCTGGACAGTAAGTCAACAATGTCAGATTTTATTTAATTCATGTACTTTTATTTTTTGATACAGATGGTTATTTGATCATTCCAAGTAAAATTCAAATGCTCTAACTGCTAATATTTTGTTTGTGGTAGTACCTGAGTACCCTGAAAAGGATACTGACGCATTTTAATTATAAATCAGTAAAAGCAATTATGTAAATATTTACTCAAATATTCTATCATTAGTTCTATTTATAAGAGCAGCTTTTGGTTACAAGTCACAAAAAATAAATACTAGAATATGCTGGCTCAGAAACATAAAAATCCAGGGTCATTTAGGTGTAGCTAGATCCAGGAACTCAATAAAATACTCAAATATCAGATAATCTGCATCTTTTTATGCTCTCTCTCTGCTCAATTTTACTTTCTAATAGTTTCATGCTCAAGAAGTTTGTCTCCTGGCCATCATCAGACATAGTTTGGTTTGTACTTACAACTAGTAATGCCAGAGAAAAGTGTACAGCATCTCCTTCCCAAGATTTATATCAGTCTTTGGAAGATAAGTCACTGAAGCTTTTTCTTTCATATTCACCATAAATTGAGAAAGCGAAGCCAGGTGATTATAGACTCTACCAAGTGACAGAAAGTGCTGTCTTCCTCAAAGGAAAAAGATGCAAAGGAAAGAATACCAGGAAGATAAAAACAACTACTATCTACTGCACTACCTAGGCATGTGATAGGTAAAAGGATAAAGAGTCAATATTTGAAAGATATTGTGACCTATCAAAGTATGTTTTTTTTTCATATCAGTAAACAGAGTGTTCTTTCACTCCTTACTATGACATAGAATAGTTCACAGTCCAAGTTAAAATAACTATTATTATGTTTCTTCACCAGACGTACACAGAAGTGAAGACTTCTAATGAAGGATTTGAATTGCTCTGTTTTGAATTTGTTAACTATTTGTTTAACCTATGCTGTCAGAAGTACTACAAATCTATCTTGTATAATTGTATGTGTCTTTTTCTTTTGCTTGATACCCTTAAATGCCACTAGAGACTATCTTTTCTCCACAAATGGTTAATTTTTCTCAAATTATACATTTACATTGAAAGATATGGAAACAGCATGAAATATCAGGAAATCCACTCAGGAAGGAAAACCAAAAATAACACACCTGAAAAAGTAAAGAGTACAGTAGTTATGCCAATGGAATATCAATTTAAAACATAAATAATCTTGATTGACTATTTCTAAAGCATTTTTTAATAAGCATATGAAAGCAATGCTGAATTGCCTTTTT